>NC_059214.1:2645288-2782788 GCF_020615455.1 Coregonus clupeaformis | reverse complement strand
CTCAACACTCCTTTTATGACACATTCATTATTGTCTTATAGCCTATTGAAACCTTGGCTTCCTACATTTTTTGCATGAATATCCTCAAACTTTGTCACGCTTGTCAGATTTTCCTTGATTTGCTGGTAGGGAAGAGTGGGGGAAATTGTTTGAAAGTTGCGCTCACTATTATTAAGGGGAAACTGGGGGAAGTTGTAACATATTTTGTCTTTATATCTATTATAGACCTGTTTGGGTTAGTGATCATTTGGAGAGTGGCTCTCTATTTGCCCTCAGCATGCATTTTTTCACCATTCTGAGTGTCGATATGACACAATTACAGTCATGGTCTTGAATTGGACTCACATTGTTCTGGTCTCAGTCTTGACTCGGTCTCGGATTTCTAAGGCACAGAGATTACCAGTGGGGTACCTTGGCCTTGAGTAAATCCTGTCACATTTGGAGAAGAAGATAACGTGTGGATTAATGGGCTAGGCTGCTACCAGGAACATGGCTCTGTCCCAAAACTGTCTGTTTACTATATTAGGATCTCCATTAGGTCACAGAGGATCACTACAGCTCATGCTGACACACACACACACACACACACACACACACAGACACACACACACACACACACACACACACACAGATACACGCCATAAGAAATTGAGCACTGGAGAACATGACAGGTCTTTTATACCATAGAGAATCCTGAAAATATCACACAGTGAACAAGTCAAAACTTTTTATTATCCTTTTATTTCACATATCAAACTTCCATTGGAGACATGCAGCTTTGCCTCTGTGTTTTGTCAACGTGGTGATGTATTTTGAAGAAAAGATGTCTGGATTTGATGAGATTATCTCTCTACAATACTGTGTGTGGATTAGGAGAAGAGGTTGGGGACAGGGAGACTCACAACCACACACACACACGCAGACACGCACACTCTTCCATACACTCCCTCCCGTCCCCAGTGAGCTATTGAACAGGAGTTTCTTATAAACAGTTAACCTAGCCTGTCCTCCCTGAGCCCAGGCAGTATGGCCGCCCTGCCAGGTATCCCAGAGGGCTGTGCGTAAGGGAGGTGGGAGCCCCCCACCAGGTGACTGGGTCACGCCTGGCGGAACACAGGAAGCCGCTGGGAGGAAGGGGCGGGGCCAGCTGTCAGTCGCCGCAGCAGCAGAGTGTGATTGACGCGTTGGGGGAGTCACGGTGGAGAGGAAGTGGAAAGTTAATTGAATGTTGGGAGAAGTGAAGTGAGAGACTAAACCCAGGAGAGAGAAAGACAGAGGGATGATATAAATGTCGAGAGAGAGAGAGAGAGAGGTAGAGAGGTAGAGAGAGAGAGAGAGAGAGAGAGAGAGAGACAGAGAGAGAGACAGAGAGAGAGAGAGAGAGCAAAGGGGAGTAGGCAGGAAATTAAAGAGTGTGGGTGAGGAAAAGTGGGGAGAGGAGAAGACAGAGAGGTAGAAAGGCACTGAGGAGGAGAGAGACGGAATACTTGAGAAAGGAGGAGACAGGTGGAGGAGTGGACAGAGGGCTAGAGGAAGGAGGAAGAGGAGGACATGCCCTAGAAAGAGGGGAGGTTTTTAATCAGGGGAAGCAGCTGGCTAATCGTGTGTGTCACCATAGCAATCAGGGACAGACAGAGAGAGAAAGGGAGAGAGAGAGAGTGCTCCTCTTCAGCAGACTCTCTAGTAGGAATATATATTAGTAGCGCCACGCTGAAGGAACTTCACTTTAATCATGTCCTCTCCCAGTTAAAGAGGAGATAACGTTTTCTGAACATGCCTGTTGATATCAAAATCTCCTCTCCTCCCCTTCCTCCTCTCCTCTCCTCCCCTTCCTCCTCTCCTCTCCTTCCTCCTCTCCTCCCCTTCCTCCTCCCCTCTCCTTCCTCCTCCCCTCCCCTTCCTCCTCCCCTCCCCTTCCTCCTCTCCTCCCCTTCCTCCTCTCCTCCCCTTCCTCCTCTCCTCTCCTCTCCTCCCCTTCCTCCTCTCCTCTCCTCTCTCCTCTCCTCTCCTCTCCTCCCCTTCCTCCTCTCCTCTCCTCCCCTTCCTCCTCTTCTCTCCTCTCTTCTAATATCATCCCCTTCTCTTCTCTCCTCCCCTTCCTCCTCCTTCCTTTCTCTTCTCTCCTCTTCTGTAATAGTAGTCCAATCTCCAATCCCTATGACAGAGTGCATGTATTAGGCCAAATAAAGTGTACCGGGCCCATGTAGAGTGTTTAATAAAGATGAGGGATGTGTGAGTAGATGGTGTGTACTGTGACCACAGGCAGGTAGTGTAGAGTAGTGTAGTGCACTGTAGAGTAGTGTAGTGCACTGTAGAGTAGTGTAGTGCAGTGTAGAGTAGTATAGTTCAGTGTAGAGTAGTATAGTTCAGTGTAGAGCAGTGTAGAATAGTGTAGTGCAGTGTAGAGTAGTGTAGTGCAGTGTAGAGCAGTGTAGAGTAGTGTAGTACAGTGTAGAGCAGTGTAGTACAGTGTAGAGTAGTGTAGTGCAGTGTAGAATAGTGTAGTGCAGTGTAGTGTAGTGTAGTGTAGTGCAGTGTAGTGTAGTGCAGTGTAGTGCAGTGTAGAATAGTGTAGAGTAGTGTAGTGCAGTGTAGAGCAGTGTAGAGTAGTGTAGTGCAGTGCAGCAGTGTGGCCTTGCAGGCAGAGAGAGTGGTAGTAAATACAGGCCAACTCAGCACTGTGTTATTAGCCTGTGATTTATACTGCTGTGGCTTAGAGAGTGCCCTTGGCATCACCGCCCTACCACAGCCCTGTAACCACCTTGTTCCTATTCTTATCTTATATTATGTCTTATTGTTGTTGCATTGTCGAGAAGGAACCTGCAAGTGTACACCATGTGTATCCTGTACATATGATTAATAAAATGTGGAACTTGAAACCTCTATAATAGGTACATGTGGTGTGTGCGTGTTCGTGTGTGTGTGTGTGCTAGCGGGACGAGCCTCGCAGGGATGGGTATTTGTGTCGGTACGACCTTTCACGACCAAGGTCATCTCCATCATCACTGACACACACACACACACGTACACACACACTCGTCTTCTTTATAGCCCCTGTACATTGAGATATGGAGCGACAACAGGATCGGATAAATGTATTAATAAATGTATTTGACAGCTCGCTCTTTCCTGTACTGATTTATCAAAGTATTTATCCTAGTAATGCCTCTGCTTTTCTCTCTCTCTCTCTCTCTCTCTCTCTCTCTCTCTCTCTCTCTCTCTCTCTCTCTCTCTCTCTCTCTCTCTCTCTCTCTCTCTCTCTCTCTCTCTCTCTCTCTCTCTCTCTCTCTCTCTCTCTCTCTCTCTCTCTCTCTCTCTCTCTCTCTCTCGCTCTCTCTCGCTCTCGCTCTCGCTCTCGCTCTCTCTCTCTCTCGCTTTCTCTCTCTTGCTCGCTTTCTCTCTCTCTCTCTCTCTCTCACTCTCTCAGCACATATCCATGTTTTAATGGTAGGTGTTTGTCATAGTAGAGAGTGTCAGTGCATGTTATTAACTTTTAGATCCACATCCTCCTAGTGTAGATTTATAAGGGCTGTTTTTCATCAGATTAGTAAAGACCAATGACATATCATACAGTTAAAATACATTTATAGTGTTTGGCCTTTTGTGTGCTTGTACTGTAAAAGGCATTCCATCTTTTCTTTACCCCTTTAGTTTTGATTTAATGTATTTTATGCTTTCAACAAGCTATGTTTTTCAGTCTTTGTTCCAATAATATACAACTCAACACATTTTGTGATAGGTGGGAAAAAAACGCTTTACATCCATAATTGTTAGTCCTGTGGCTATTAAATGATACGGAGTGTTTTATTCATTTAGCACTAATTCCTCTTGCAGTTAATGTCTCTCCAACTTAATGGAAATGCAGAACTCTTATAACTGGTTACTGAAGAGGGAAGTTTTAAAACTCAGAACAGACAACATGCATTCATGAATACAATACCAACACACCCCATTTAACACTCAAGACCTACAGCTCAGATCCATTGCTTGGGTGGAAAAACCTTCTGCCTCTTTTACTAGTGCCACACATAGCAGAACTTTTATCCACATAAAAAATATCCCAGAGATATCAATTCCATTTGTTGGTGTGGTATTGTACAGCAGAGCAGGGCTGTAAGATTTAATGCCAGGGGTACTGTACTGTATATTGTTGGAACGCTCCTCGGACCATCAGAATTAACTATGATTAGAACAGTCTGTGTTGTAATGTGCTGTATTGCTTGTAATGTGTTAGAGTAGGTCTCTATCTGTAATAATGTGCTCTCAGATGGGGCTTCATCATGGTGTGTGTTTGGGTCTGGGCAGACAAAAATAATCACTGTCTCTCTCTCTCTCTGTCTCTCTCTGTCTCTCTCTGTCTCTCTCTCTCTCTCTCTCTCTCTCTCTCTCTCTCTCTCTATGTCTCTCTCTCTCTGTCTCTCTGTCTCTCTCTGTGTCTCTGTGTCTCTCTTTCTCACTGCTCCCAGGCAACACAAGTAATTATCTCACACACACCCCTAACCTCTCTTTCTCCCTCTCTCTCATCTCTGCCCTACCACCAGCTGCACCCACAATAACAGTACCAGCTGGAGAGGAGAGGGAGAGGAGGAGGAGGAGAGAGTGGAGAGCAGAGAGATTAAAGGGAGAAAGGAGAAAGATGATGAAATATTTTTTTTTAGCAATTTCGCTCTCCGTTCTCTTGCTCAGTCTCATAACTTGTTTGGTTTTACAATTCCATTTTGTGTAATTATTGTACCTCAGAGCTATGTAAGGATAGAGGTGAAATGGAGAATGAATCTGTTTTCTCTCTATTTATTGTCCATTTATAAGTATACTGAGCCACTGTTTCTGTCTTAGTCTCTGTTTCCTTAGCTGAACAACTGTAAGGACTACACACACTGTTCTGTATGTAAGATGGAAATGATTTGGACACACTATATCAAACACACAATTACACCATACTGTAACTCTGAAGAGCAAGTACATATAGTATGTTCTTTGAGAAGGTATATTTGTTTTTAATATAAGGTGAGGGTTAGAGGTGAGGTCAGGGTCAGGGTTAAAATCACATTTGTGCACTGTAGTGTAGCCAGACATGGGTGAATGATCCCATTACAAACCAACTCAAGTTCATGTTTGTTTATTCATCATATACACTGAGTCTACAAACCATTAGGAACACCTTCCTAATATTGAGTTGCACCCCCTTTTGCCCTCAAAACAGCCTCTATTCTTCGGGGCATCGGCTCTACAAGGTGTCAAGCGTTTCACAGGGATGCTGGCCCATATTGAGTCCAATGCTTCCCACAGTTGTGTCAAGTTGGCTGGATGTCCTTTGGGTGGTGGACCATTCTTGATACACACAGGAAACTGTTGAGCGTGAAAAACCCAGCAACATTGCAGTTCTTGACAAACACAAACTGGTGCACCTGGCACCTAATACCATACCCCGTTAAAAGGAACTTCAATCTTTTGTCTTGCCCATTCACCCTCTTAATGGCACACAAACACAATTCATGTCCCAATTGTCTCAAGGCTTAAAAATCCTTCTTTAACCTGTCTCCTCCCCTTCATCTACACTGTTTGAAGTGGATTTAACAAGTGACATCAATAAGGGATCATAGCTTTCACCCGGATTCACCTGGTCAGTCTATGTCATGTAAAGAGCAGGTGTTCCTAATGTTTTGTACACTCACTGTACATGGCGTACACAGTGCAATGAAATCCTCACTTGCAAGTTCCCCTCTCGACAGTGCAGCAGCAATAGAAGGAAGCAAATGGGTAAAGAAAGTGTCATCAAAAATAGTTTTTTACTCAATGAGATAAAAATAGAATAGTGTCTCTCTTTCTCTATTCCAGCACTCCTGACTCACCCCCCCAGCCATAGTATAGTACTGTAGTGCATTCACTTGTACAATAGATCAGTGACATGTTGTCCATTAGTGTTGATGAAAGGTAGATGTACCAGCCTGTCTGTCTGTCTGAAGGTGTGTGGAGATCCTCTGACTTCACCAGGTATGTGTCCTGTACCTGCTGTCACGACCCCTCCTCTGCAGTGCAGGGGCGGTTCCTCCTGCAGGCAGAGGAGGGTCGTTAGTGATTGGAGTTGGTGTGATTGGAGCCACCTGGGCTCAGGGTATTTAAAACTGCCGGCCTGTGACACTGCTCTCATCTCTAACCTCTACCTCCCCAACCCACAGATCCCCTCAGAGAGAACAAAGCCCTGCACTGGGGTTTTACACACAAGTGTGTGTAGAGTTGATCTGACTGCTGTTGCTCTCAGAACTGAGAGGGGTCGGGGGTTAGAGGTCATTTGGTGTCTGAACCACTCTGAGGTAACAATAGGAGACTCTCCAAACTACCCTTTGTGCTCATATGCCGTGATATTTTTACAGTGGATTTTTGTATTTAGGTAATTTAAACTGTAATCTGCTTCTTTTAAAGAATTATAAATGATCTGCTTTGAACTTTTTAAGAAACAAAAATGAATACGTGCATTTCTATTATCTATTCAAAGCTCTTTTGAAATGTTTGGTCTGCTACCTTTATGGACCCGTAGCCTCCCTTGATGTTCGCAGTTTTAAACTAACAGACAGCCCACTCCACCATCTAACCATGCCTTGACTTTGAAAGCTGATATTCAAATAGGTCTGAGTATATTTCAGGTTCTGCAGAGGGAAGGTGTGTTTGGCTGTATGAGATGACAGGGGCTTCTTTCAGAGTGTGCATAATGTTGTTTGCTCCAGTGTGTATCTTGCCTTTTAATAGAGTGAGAGAACCAAGGAGAACTCAAGGTTAGAGCACAGAGCTCTAGCAGAGATCTGGTTAACTCTACTCAATGTCACATCTGCACTGTCTGTGTCTGTGCATGTGTGTGAACCCGTTGTTGAATTAAAGAATTAGTCCTGGTTCTAATTTAACTCACTTTAATAACAACTCGTACTTTTCTAGGTTTCACAGTTCAAAGCCATTTTCATTATCCCGTTCTAGTCACGTCTTCATCACTATAACAGGTAGGTAATGTCGCGATAGCCCAATCACTATACCACACCCGTCTTCTTAAGGAAAAACTGTCTATGGTAGAACACCCCCAGGAAACTAGGTTAACTGTTCCCAAATTCAGGATGTATTGTGAGACCCAGATGCGATAAAGTCAGAGTTCCTGAACCCAGGCAGAAAGTAATTGGTAATATAAACTGCTGTACTTTACCAAAAAGGTCTGCTGAGAGATACTGCAAGCAGATGACAGCAGGATTCACACCCAGAAAATAGGCTATTTCAAACATTCATTTATTGATATAACCCAGAAAACCTCCCTTGCTTGCAGTGCAGTGTGTGAACTAGACTACGCCTCCTAGCTGTGTTCATCCATTAGACTAACGCTGTATTTGTAGATATTAGTATGACTGAGTGTCTGTCTCAGTCTAAGTGGTTTGTATATTGCGAAGAGAATGCAGTCAAAATGCTGTGTGTGCACCCTTGCACAAAAACACATACTGAACACACCAACACAGGGAAATGTGGTGTATGTGTATCCTTGCACCTGTAATGAAGTGATTATGCTGACTAAGAGAGAACAGTGCTGTAGTCACACACACACATACAAAGTGCTGTGTGATGATGGTAGCTACTTGTATATCACAGTGCTGACGTCTAACCTAAATGGGTTGGTACATCGCTGATAATTACCCTGGCAAGCCTCTGATATAGAAACCCCTAAACAGATCAGGGGCAGAGAAATAGGAAATAGTAGACAGTAATATGAAACTGCAAGGTCACTCTACATTCTGCTGGACGAGAGATGAACGTGTGAAAGAGGGATGAGGAGAAGGTCAGAAGTCAAAAGCACATCTGGGGTTCTATGGTTCTGGATGGAACAGAATCAGATATACAGAGATCTGGGTGGAAGGAGACCTCAGTAAAAGAAAACTACTGTAGAGAGGCCATCTGAGAGAATTGGCTTTAGACCAGGGTCATAGCATTGAGACGAACCAACCCCAAAGCCTAACAGATGCACGCAGGGAAACACACAGACACACACACAGGGAATGGAGTGTCCTCGGGCTCTGAGTAGTAGTAGTAGTAGTAGTAGTAGTAGTAGTAGTAGGAGTAGCAGCAGCAGCAGTAGTAGTATGAGAACCATGGAATCAGAGTGTGATTGGAACTGTGTAAAGAGTCCACTCAGAACTACTGAAGGACACAGCTGAAAGCTCATGGGTCCCTTTCTATATGAATTATGGCTGTTCTCATACTTTTAAAACATTTACTTTAGATAATCAAATCAAATCAAATTGTATTGGTCACATGCGCCGAATACAACAGGTGCAGACATTACAGTGAAATGCTTACTTACAGCCCTTAACCAACAGTGCATTTATTTTTTTTAAATAAAGTAAAAATAAAACAACAACAAAAAAAGTGTTGAGAAAAAAAAGAGCAGAAGTAAAATAAAGTGACAGTAGGGAGGCTATATATACAGGGGGGTACCGTTGCAGAGTCAATGTGCGGGGGCACCGGCTAGTTGAGGTAGTTGAGGTAATATGTACATGTGGGTAGAGTTAAAGTGACTATGCATAAATACTTAACAGAGTAGCAGCAGCGTAAAAAGGATGGGGTGGGGGGGCAGTGCAAATAGTCCGGGTAGCCATGATTAGCTGTTCAGGAGTCTTATGGCTTGGGGGTAGAAGCTGTTGAGAAGTCTTTTGGACCTAGACTTGGCACTCCGGTACCGCTTGCCGTGCGGTAGCAGAGAGAACAGTCTATGACTAGGGTGGCTGGAGTCTTTGACAATTTTGAGGGCCTTCCTCTGACACCGCCTGGTATAGAGGTCCTGGATGGCAGGAAGCTTTGCCCCAGTGATGTACTGGGCCGTACGCACTACCCTCTGTAGTGCCTTGCGGTCGGAGGCCAAGCAGTTGCCATACCAGGCGGTGATGCAACCAGTCAGGATGCTCTCGATGGTGCAGCTGTATAATTTTTTGAGGATCTGAGGACCCATGCCAAATCTTTTTAGTCTCCTGAGGGGAATAGGCTTTGTCGTGCCCTCTTCACGACTGTCTTGGTGTGTTTGGACCATGATAGTTCGTTGGTGATGTGGACACCAAGGAACTTGAAGCTCTCAACCTGTTCCACTACAGCCCCGTCGATGAGAATGGGGGCGTGCTCAGTCCTCTTTTTTTTCCTGTAGTCCACAATCATCTCCTTTGTCTTGGTCACGTTGAGGGAGAGGTTGTTGTCCTGGCACCACACGGCCAGATCTCTGACCTCCTCCCTATAGGCTGTCTCATCGTTGTCGGTGATCAGGCCTACCACTGTTGTGTCGTCGGCAAACTTAATGATGGTGTTGGAGTCGTGCCTGGCCATGCAGTCATGGGTGAACAGAGAGTACAGGAGGGGACTGAGCACGCACCCCTGAGGGGCCCCCCGTGTTGAGGATCAGTGTGGCAGATGTGTTGTTACCTACCCTTACCACCTGGGGGCGGCCCGTCAGGAAGTCCAGGATCCAGTTGCAGAGGGAGGTGTTTAGTCCCAGGATCCTTAGCTTAGTGATGAGCTTAGAGGGCACTATGGTGTTGAATGCTGAGCTGTAGTCAATGAATAGCATTCTCACGTAGGTGTTCCTCTTGTCCAGGTGGGAAAGGGCAGTGTGGAGTGCAATAGAGATTGCATCATCTGTGGATCTGTTGGGGCGGTATGCAAATTGGAGTGGGTCTAGGGTTTCTGGGATAATGCTGTTGATGTGAGCCATGACCAGCCTTTCAAAGCACTTCATGGCTACAGACGTCAGTGCTACGGGTCGGTAGTCATTTAGGCAGGTTATCTTAGAGTCCTTGGGCACGGGGACTATGGTGGTGTGCTTGAAACATGTTGGTATTACAGACTCAGTCAGGGACATGTTGAAAATGTCAGTGAAGACACTTGCCAGTTGGTCAGCACATGCTCGGAGTACACGTCCTGGTAATCCGTCTGGCCCTGCGGCCTTGTGAATGTTGACCTGCTTAAAAGTCTTACTCACATCGGCTACGGAGAGCGTGATCACATAGTCATCCGGAACAGCTGGTGCTCTCATGCATGCTTCAGTGTTGCTTGCCTCGAAGCGAGCATAGAAGTGGTTTAGCTCGTCTGGTAGGCTTGTGTCACTGGGCAGCTCGCGGCTGTGCTTCCCTTTGTAGTCTGTAATAGTTTTCAAGCCCTGCCACATCCGACGAGCGTCAGAGCCAGTGTAGTACGATTCAATCTTAGTCCTGTATTGACTCTTTGCCTGTTTGATGGTTCGTCGGAGGTCATAGCGGGATTTCTTATAAGTGTCCGGGTTAGAGTCCCGTTCCTTGAAAGCGGCAGCTCTACCCCTTTAGCTCAGTGCGGATGTTTTCTGTAATCCATGGCTTCTGGTTGGGGGTATGTACGTACGGTCACTGTGGGGGACGACATCATCGATGCACTTATTGATGAAGCCAGTGACTGATGTGGTGTACTCCTCAATGCTGTCTGAAGAATCCCGGAACATGTTCCAGTCTGTGCTAGCAAAACAGTCCTGTAGCTTAGCATCTGCGTCATCTGACCACTTTTTTATTAACCGAAGTCACTGGTGCTTCCTGCTTTAGTTTTTGCTTATAAGCAGGAATCAGGAGGATAGAGTTATGGTCAGATTTGCCAAATGGAGGGCGAGGGAGAGCTTTGTATGCGTCTCTGTGTGTGGAGTAAAGGTGGTCTAGAGTTTTTTTCCCTCTGGTTGCACATTTAACATGCTGGTAGAAATGAGGTAGAACGGATTTAAGTTTCCCTGCATTAAAGTCCCCGGCCACTAGGAGCGCTGCATCTGGATGAGCGTTTTCCTGTTGATTAATGGCCTTGTACAACTCATTCAGTGCAATCTTAATGCCAGCATTGGTTTGTGGTGGTAAATAGACAGCTATGAAAAATATAGATGAAAACTCTCTTGGTAAATATTGTGGTCTACAGCTTATCATAAGATACTCTACCTCAGGCGAGCAAAACCTCGAGACTTCCTTAGTATTTGATTTTGTGCACCAGCTGTTGTTTACAAATATACACAGACCGCCACCCCTTGTCTTACCGGAGTCAGCCGTTCTGTCCTGCCGATGTAGCGTATAGCCTGCTAGCTGAATGTTATCATTGTCGTCGTTCAGCCACGACTCGGTGAAACATAAGATATTACAGTTTTTAATGTCCCGTTGGTAGGATAACCGTAATCTTAAGTCGTCCACTTTATTTTCAAAAGATTGAACGTTGGCTAATAGGATTGATGGAAGAGGCAGTTTACTTGCTCGCCGTCGGATCCTTACAAGGCACCCCGATCTACGTCCACGATATCTCTGTCTCTTCCTCACGCGAATGACGGGGATTTGGGCCTTGTCGGGTGTCTGTATGATATCCTTCGCGGCCGCCTCGTTGAAGAAAAAATCTTCGTCCAATACGAGGTGAGTAATCGCTGTCCTGATATCCAGAAGCTCTTTTTGGTTATAAGAGACGATGGCAGAAACATTATGTACAAAATAAATTACAAATAACGCGGAAAAACACACATAATAGTACAATTGGTTAGAGGGCTGTAAAACGGCAGCCATCTTCTCCGGCGCTGTTCATGGATGTGCTTTAGAATGTGTTTTTTGCAAAACGAGATATCCGCACACACCCACACAGATATACACTGAGTGTACAAAACATTAGGAACACCTGCTCTTTCCATGACATAGACTAACCAGGTGTATCCAAGTGAAAGCTATGATTCCTTATTGATGTCACCTGTTATATCCATTTCAATAAGTGTAGATGAAGGGCAGGAGACAGGTTAAAGAAGGATTTTTAAGCCTTGAGAAAATTGAGACATGGATTGTGTGTGTGCCATTCAGAGGTTGAATGGGCAAGACAAAATATTTAAGTGCCTTTGAAGGGGATATGGTTGTAGGTGCCAGGCGCACCGGTTTGAGTGTATCAAGAACTGCATTGCTGCTGTGTTTTTTATGCTCAACAGTTTTCTTTCTGTATCAAGAATGGTCCACCACCCAAAGGACATCAAGCCAACTTGACACAACTGTGGGAAGCATAGGAGTCGACATTGGCCAAGCCCCAACAAACTGAGGCTGTTCTGAGGGCAAAAGAGGGTTTAACTCAATATTTGGAAGGTCTTCCTAATGTTTTGTACACTCAGTGTACACTTATCCACACACACACACACACACACTCATATACATTCATGCTACACACACATCACAACTGCTGCTACCAGACTCTTATTATGATTGCTAAATACAGCACAATTTAAACACTTGCCCCCAATCTCCCCTACCCAAAACACGTGTAAATATTGGACTATAAATTGTGCCTTCCTGTATTATGACATTTTAAAACGCATTTCTTGCAATTCTACACAGTTTGACATTACTTATTATGCTTCTTTTGAGGGGTATATGGAGGGGGTCATTTGAAAACACAGTATAAGTGGAAGGATAAGTGGAAGCCCCCCCCCCCTTCTTTTTTGGGGAAAAACAGCTAATTCCTGCATTTCAACACATTTTGCCATGGGGCTGAGGGAAAAAAAGTTCATATTCTGTTAACTCATACCCAAATAATGTTGTTGACTCATCCTATACTCATATTTGTGGCCAAAGCATAATTGGAGAAAAAAACTCTTCAAAAACCCCACCTAAAACGTGTATTTCAAACACACCGTTTCAAAAATGCTTGCTATTTCCTCATAGAGGATGTTGTTGTCCTCCTGAAGAGGATGAGCAGGCCAATTAGCGTTCTACTCGCAATAAAATGGTGTGGGTACACCCACACCATTCCTACACAGAAAAGCTGCTTTTTAACATACTTAATTAAACATTTTCGGAAGGAAAACTATTTCACTCATATTGTAATTAATTAGAAGTCATATTTCATAGAAATCTGGAAACACTGGACTTTCAAGGTCGACTTTGGGCAAAAACGGGAAAAAATGGCTTTAAATTGTATAACCCATCAATGCACCATCATACCAGGTAATTTAATGCTTAAAAACAAAAACAAAATGGATGAATAAGATATTTGGCTACAGAGGGCCATTTCTTACTGAGCTCTACAGCTTCCATCGAAAATCAAATCCTGTGAAATGATGTCAACACATACTGGAGGAGTTACTGGCTAGCTACAAGTGGCTAACTTAGCTAACGAACAAGCTACATCAGTCACAGCGTGCATGACCACAATGACACATCGATGAACCACCAAAGACACAACCCATTTCTGTAAAAGAAATTGGACAGTTTTTCATGCCCAAAGTCGACCGTTAAAGCTAATTTCCAGCAATTCTACACATCTCTGGGGGGCCCCTGACCTCCAGGGGGCCCACAACCCCCCCCCCCAAAAAAAATAAATAAATCGGTTACTATTGGCCAAAAGAGGAAACTTTCTAAACAAGCTCATGAAAAGGAGAGAGAATATCCAGCAGTGGGAAACAATAATAGGCTACTGGCTGCAAACATACGGAAGTTGCAAACTGCGGGCTGTGACAATAAGAATCAATCCATTCTTGACCTGTAAATTAATTGCGACAGACTTTCAATGTCCTTATTATTCCTTAAATCCTTCCTTGATTACTGCATTGTTGGGTTGGAGCTTGCAAGAAAGGCATTTCACTGTACATGTGCACGTGACATTAAAACTTGAAACTTGAGAGTGTATATAATCAAAAAAGCTTTAAAAAAAAGCTTCTGTTGATTTATCGAAAAAACCTGTAAAACTATGTGCTATCTGATATTTGCACAATATGAAACAAATGGATTATGTTAATATTTATTTATTTATTTATGTATTGATACTTTATTACATGTAACTGTTTAAAACCCAATCGGGATTATTTTTCTATTTGAGATCTGTTGTTTGGGTTGGATATATAGCGGTTTGCCACAAAACAAGATTATTTGTCTCTCTAAAATAAAATTACCTTGCAGTATATTTCAAACAAAATCATGTCTGTCTTTTCACTAGCCCATGTCATGGTAAGACGGAAAAATAATAGCTGTGTCTCTTTCATAATATCTCTTTTTAATTCATGTCAATTTACCAACATTTCTGAAAATGGATATATCGCATTTTGTAATTAAACTCTTCAAACTTTACTGAGGCATGTTTGGTTGAATTCATCCCTGCGTCTAAACAGCCTTTGTAGTTATTATTAGAATTTTTTACAAATTCTCCACCTCCAAATTCTCAATTTCTTCTACCTCTCCTGGCAGAGTGTGTGTGCGTGTTTCCAGAGTGGAGCGTTAGGCCTTTTGCATTATTGATGTTCACACTATTAGTACATTAGAGAGGCAGTAGATCTCCCAGAGGCCTGCCAGTATGGAGACACACACACACACACTCACAGATCTGCATGCAGACGTCAGATCACACACAACTTTATCAGGAGATGGAGAGTCCCATAACTGATACAGTGAAACAACATAATAGCGGTACCTACATTTACATATTGCCCCTTTTGGACTTTGATGGAAAATGATTAATCAGTACACAGTTCTAATAGATCAAGTAAAATCAGTCTGATTACTGGATCTTCTTGGTGAAGGAGTCCCAGAGAGCAGCCAGTTGGGTCTTCAGATCCTGGGCCAATGGGTCCAGCTTCTTCAGCTCCTCTCCATAGGGGGCCAGGTTCTGCTGGAGCTCCTGGGTTCTCTGGGTCAGCTGGGTCTGGAAGCTCTGGGTCAGGGGAATCATGCTCTTTTTGAACTCTTCCAGGTTCTGGTCCATTTTCTGCTTCAGCTCCTCAGTGTAGGGGCCCAGCTGGGCCTGCAGCTGCTGCACACTCTTCTCCAGGCTTCCCTTCATCTCCTCGCTCTTCTGGAGTAGAGTGGCCTTTAGGGCATCAGAGTCCAGGGCCTCTGCGTAGGTGGTCATGTCCCTTTTCAGCTCCTCCACCTGCCTCTGGATATCTGCGTTCCACTCGTCAGAGTAGGGCTGCAGCTTGGCTGTCATGGTGCTCAGATCCTTCTCCAGGCGAGCCTTCAGCTGCTCGGCCTCCTGGGAAAGCTTTGCCAGCAGGTCCTGAGTCAGAGGAGTCACCTGACCACGCATGGCCACGGTGTACTGGTTCACAGCATCAGCACTCTCAGAGACCATGGTGCTATGGAGACAGAGAGAGAAAGGTCAATACAGAGGCCAAGTTATTGAGGTTAACAAACAGGCAGTTAGTTACTCAACAGTTGTTATGAAACACCATTATATTGTGATATTTTCTACATATTAAGACTTACTTGACTTCTTGTGCCACCTCTGACTGTCGGATCTTCTGCAGGGTGTCCTCAGCTGTGAGTGTTGCCTTGGCGACGTAGTCCCAGAATGCATCTTTCACCATGTCCAGCTGTTGCTGAGACTGGTCCTGCCACAGACCATTGGCACTGCACCCTGTAGGAGAGACCGTGGATTATTTAATTTTCAGTCTAGACTGGAGGCTATTTGAGATGATACATTTACTCCTTTCATTGATATTACACTACTGTTACATTTAGGATGATCAATTTCCTTCCTGTCAAAAATATAAACAAGTCAAGTTTTGAACAGTGAAAATGTATTCTCCACTCACCAGTGAAAACAGCAAGAGCAAGCACCACTAAGACCTTCATGACTGGGCTGTAGGCTGTTAATTGGAGAAAAAATACTATTGGTGAATGAAACATTAGTCAGTTTCTCATCCCAGATATTATTGTAGCCTATGTGATTACAAAATGCCTAGAGGCAGCTAGTGTCTTACCTGTTTGAGAGAGCTTGTGTCCTTGTTTCTGGTAGTACTGTATGCTGCAGGTGTCAGGGCTGTGTGTTTATATAGGGGGCTGGGAGTTGTAGTGAAGAACAAAGTCCAGGACTGAGTGTCCTGCTGTATGTCCTCTTGTTACATCGACTGCCACGTCACATCCTCAGTACTCTGGGGACACGTTATGGGGACCCAGATGACCTGCTGACACCATCCATTTCAGGGGCATCATAACAACATTAGACATTACTGGACGGTTTCCCAGACAGATTAAGCCTAGTCCTGCACTAAAAAGTGTTTTAAATAGAGAATCTCCATGGAAAATGCTTTATAGTCCAGGACTAAGCTAAATCTGTGTCTGGGAAACTGGCCCTGTAATTCAACACTGTTACTTCATCTATAGCGGATGAAATGGCTCAAGAATTGGTTGATAGGTAAAAGCTGATTATTATTCACTTATTTGTATTTCAAGTATGTAATTCGGGTCTGACCACTATCTGAACGCTGTCTTCCAGATTAGTGGTGAAATTAGAGATTGATTAAATATGGACTACATGTAGACTTGATTCAAATGTCAATAGAAATGAATTCATTATATAAGTCATGAGATGATGTGTTGGGAAACAAGTGGCAATGAATATACGTATGGGTGACGTACTAATGACTTAGTAGACTCTGAACTTTCATATTGCAATGTCATATGATAAGAAACATAATCAGGTTAATGTTTGTCTGTAGGGCTGAAGTGCTCTTGTAGTCAGTATTTTGTCACGTAAAGATGCTTCTTGTTGTAAAATGTACACTAATCCTATCGCCCACCACAAAAACTAATCATAAAACTCTATATAGGGACTTAATAAAGGGTTTACACATACGTCACATACATGTTTACCCCAATTACGCACATTAAATACGTTTTTTTTTATTGAATTGAATGTCTCAGGCAATGATGAGACAAATATTTTAAATGTATGTAGTCTTACAATAACTTTGACCCCAACTGTCTTTGGATGACCCAGTAGAGATTATTTTGGGAGAAGGGATTGTATTTCCTTACACAACCAATTCCTACACTTACTACTCAGTTACATTAGGCTGAATTGTTGCACTCAGCCTTTCAAGGGAAATTATTGATCAGAATTCATCCCCTAATGCTATTGTTGTTTATGGAACGAAATTATCAAATAGGTAGTTGCTAAATGCTGACTCTTCTTTAAAAAATATATAATCTTAAGGGCTTCAGTTCAAGATATTTTCCAAGTCAATCAATTCAATTGATTCCTGATTCCTCTCAGTGGAGTCGAAAATAAACATAAACAAAGGTGCAGAGAGATAATCCATAGAAATATAATTGATTGTTGCTTACTTCAATGGTGCCACCATATATAATGTGGAATCGTACATTCTATACAATCTATTTCTGTGCTCTCTCCTGAGAGTAGAGTTTCTCTAATGCTACAGGGCTGCAGGGCTGTTCCACTCCTAATGATTGGGTGGAGGAATTCACAAATGAACAAAACTCAGAATAAAAACAACTCAGGGGCAAAACTAATGCTTGTGTGTGTAATGTTTGTGACAATGGCTATATTATGGAGTTCTAATATATTAGTTGTGGCTGTTGTGTTTGGTTGTTTGTGTGACGCACAACCATGGAGACCATCATCACAGAAACCATTGGGTCAAGCTCTTCAGCAACCTCAGCAGGCCAGACAACCTGCCTCTGCCTCTGGAAAGCAGCTAGCGCCCGGCGTGACACCAGCTCAGCGATGCCATGTACAGCAGGGTTTCCCAAACTAGGTCCTGGGGCCCCCATGGGTACACATTGTTTTTTGCCCTAGCACTACACAGCTGATTCAAATAACCAACTCATCATCAAGCTTTGATTATTTGAATCAGCTGTGTAGTGCTAGGGCAAAAACCAAAATGTGCACCGGGGGGAGTCATGTGGAGACCCAAGCATTAGCGCTGCTGATTGTGAGACCATCAACTGCTGTTTTATGGAAGGGGTGTATTAAGAGTAGGAGCCTTAAATAAATTCATTATGTTCATAAATGTTGCATTTGCTTGACCTTCATCCTGCCCTAATAACAGTGATGGTCCAGTGCTCCGAGGATGGTCAGTTGTTTGGTGCTGCTGGCCAACGATGCCACTCTGCCCCACCTGGAACTGGATTCAGACCCAGCACAGAGGAGTGTCATTATTGCCGTATTGACTGTCTGCTGTCTGAATGAACCACACAGCCTATCAAGCACAAAACACATATATCACCCTGTGTGTGTGTGTGTGTGTGTGTGTGTGTTTCTCTCGACCAACCGCTCACGGAGAAAGCCCATCTATCAGGCTGTCCACCGATCGTTCTCTCGCCTGCATTACGGCCCTGACCTTTTTACCATAAAGGTGGACAGGCCGTGTGTGTGTGTGTGTGTGTGTGTGTGTGTGTCGAAGGTCCTAGCACCCATGGAGAGCTAAATCTCATTCCCCAGCCTGACGGATGACTGCTGCTGAGAATGTAGGACACACACACACACTCAAACACTCTCACACACACACAGACGTTCACTTTGCCCTCAAACTTGTGGTCTCACTTCATTTATCCTGCTCTGGAGGTGCGGTTGGTGAGAGAGACATGAGAATATGAAATGTATTCTCCCTGTAGAGTTACGCTCTATAGTGTTAACACAGTGATTCTGCTTACATGGTGAGTAATCTGACTAGAGAGAGATCTGTTACACACCTGCTGTCATCTGAAGTCATGGGCGTGATCTGAGGGCTGTGCTGCTTGCCTTGTCTATTTTCTATTCTCTACTCTTAATAAAACACTACTCTTCTCATAACTTCTACAACAGAGAGAGATGTAGAATTAGAACCCTGAACCTAGTAGGAACATAGACAGAGGAAAGCAGAGAGAGAGAGACGGAGAGAGTTAGAGAGAAGGAGACAGGATAGAGGGACATAGAGCTGTGATTGGGATGCAGTGGTGGGAAAAAGGGAAGGAGATAGAGGGAAAGAAGGATAGAGAGGTGTGTGTGACTGTGTTGCAGTGGAGCGTAGCAGGCAGCAGGCCATGGAGTCATTGACAAGAGGTGAAGGGGACATGCTTCCTCAGTCAGAACTATCCTGCTGACCTCTGGGACGAAGTGTGTGTGTGTGTGTGTGTGTGTCAGAGCAAAAGGTGACCCTCCATCCTATTACAGTGATGTCAGATGAATGTGGTTAGATCAGGGTCTGTACTCTCTCTGCCCTGATAGAGAGTCTTTCTGTGGCTTAGATTTTGCCCACTGAGGCAGTCAACCAAAGCCTTACAGTACCTGCAGGAGCAGATGGGCTAGCGCTGGTGTGTGTGCGTGCGTGCGCCTGCGTGTGTGTGTGAACCAGGGGATTTGGGCTTCTGTAAACAGCCACATCCTGGGATTTACTGAGAGACAGACCAATGTCAGCAGAGAGAAAATCCCTCTGTTTCTTCACCTTCCTCTGTCTGTCTCTCCTCCTGTCACTCCATCTCCACATTTCCTCCACTCCCTCTGTATCTATCCTCCCATTCCACCTCTTCTCCTCTCCCTCCCTTTCTTTCCTTCCATTCCACCCCTCCATTCTCTCGCTCACTGCAGGCTTCTCCTCCTAAAGACAGAGAGGAAGCCTAGGCCTCAAAAGGGTCCTGTAGACAGCTATTGGCTGAACATCAACACAGTGTGTGTCAACTAACCTGTGTGTTAGGGAGAATCTGGCAGTGTGATTTACCAACATTTCCCCCCAAAAAAGGCAAATCTTTAGAAAATACATTATGGTACTGTTGATTTCCCCTGCTGTTGAGTTGGCTCCACGCTATGGAGAGATGGAGAGACCAATACTCACTAGATCTACAGCACGGGGAAATGAAGCGTGTGCATGTTATTCTGGCAACATTCAGAGTTCTGAGAGAGAGAGCGAGAGAGAGAGAACAAGAGCCATACAGCAAAGAGAGAGACAGAGTGTCACGATCGTTTACAGACGGGTCAGACCAAGGCGCAGCGTGATATGCATACATGTTTATTTGGAATGTATAAACAAGCGACAAAACAACAAACTAAACGAAACGTGAAGTCCACGATACACAAACAACATACCTCACACGGAACAAGATCCCACAACCCACTAGTGCCAATAGGCTGCCTAAGTATGGTCCCCAATCAGAGACAACGAGCGACAGCTGCCTCTGATTGGGAACCACACCGGCCAACATAGATCTAGAAATACTAGATTCACAACATAGAACAAATACAACACTAAACATACACACCCTGACTCAACATATAAGCGTCCTCTGAGTCAGGGTGTGACAGTACTCCCAAAGGTGCGGACTCCGACCGCACAACATAAACATAACAGGGTAGGGGCCGGGTGGGCATTCCGCCTCGGAGGCGGATCCGGCTCCGGGCGTGACGACCTCTTACTCTCCGCCTCCCTGTTGCGCCTCTGGTCTGGACCTCGGCACGCTGCTTCCCCTCTCCTTCCTCCCACGAAGTACCAAGCCCTGTCTGGACCCTGGTGTGGGAGACCCCGAACCTGGAGAGGGGCCTACGTCTGGGTCTGGACTGGAACCGCTGACTGGAGCTGGACCCGACGACGGTGGAGCGAACTGCTCTGGCTCCGGAGTGGAGCCGCTGACCGGAGCTGGATCAGGCACCGGTGGAGCGGACTGCTCTGGCTCCGGAGTGGAGCCACTGACCGGAGCTGGACTGGACCCCGGTGGAGCGGATTGCTCTGGCTCCGGAGTGGAGCCGCTAACCAGAGCTGGATCAGGCACCGGTGGAGCGGACTGCTCTGGCTCCGGAGTGGAGCCGCTGACCGGAGCTGGACTGGATCCCGGTGGAATGGATTGCTCTGGCTCCGGAGTGGAGCAGCTGACCGGAGCTGAACTGGGCACCGGTGGAGCGGACTGCTCTGGCTCCGGAGTGGAGCAGCTGACCGGAGCTGAACTGGGCACCGGTGGAGCAGACTGCTCTGGCTCCGGAGTAGAGCAGCTGACCGGTGCCGGACCAGGCACCGGTGGAACAGGCCTGGGCCGTGCCGGACTGGACAAACGCACCACTGCCTTGGTGCGAGGAGCAGGAACAGGCCGGACCGGGCTGGCGACGCGCACCACTGGCTTGGTGCGAGGGGCAGGAACAGGCCGGGCCGGGCTGGCGACGCGCACCACTGGCTTGGTGCGAGGGGCAGGAACAGGCCGGGCCGGGCTGGCAACGCGCACCACTGGCTTGGTGCGAGGGGCAGGAACAGGCTGGGCCGGGCTGGCGACGCGCACCACTAGCTTGGTGCGAGGAGCAGGAACAGGCCGGGCCGGCCTGGCGACGCGCACCACTGGCTTGGTGCGAGGGGCAGGAACAGGCCGGGCCGGGCTGGCGACGTGCACCACTGGCTTGGTGCGAGGTGCAGGAACAGGCCGGGCTGGCGACGCGCACCACTGGCTTGGTGTGAGGGACAGGAACGGGTCGGGCTGCACAGGGAACACGCACCACTGGTTAGTGTGGGAAGCAGGAACGGGCCGGACCGGACTGGCGACACGCACCACTTGCTTGGTGCGAGGAGCGGGACTGGGTTCCTTTATTAACCCCCGCTCCTTCTGCTGCCTAACCAGCTCCTCTCGCCGTGCCTCTACACTTTCCTTCTCCCTTATAGCCTCCTGTAGCGCCTCCCTCTGACCGAATAACTCCTGCTCCCTCTGAACCAATAGCCCCCGTAACATGGTGGCCTCCTCTCCTAACCTGCAGATCCACCCTTTAACGGCCTCCTGCTGCGTCGTCGTCCACACCGTGTGCCCCCCCCAAAAAAATATTATTGGGGTTGCCTCTCGGGTCTCCGTCGTCGGCACTGTTGGCGCCGTTTCTCCTCTCCTACCTGGGCATCCTCCTTCATCGCCTTCCAGTAACGGACGGCCTCCTCCTCCGTAATTCTCCCCCAACCGAGGAGGACATCTACTAATGTAACCTCCTGTTGAATTCCCGGCGTTTGCTCCTGAACACGCTGCTTGGTCCTCGTTTGGTGGGATCTTCTGTCACGATCGTTTACAGACGGGTCAGACCAAGGCGCAGCGTGATTGTCACACCCTGGCTCTGGGACTCTATATGTTGAGCCAGGGTGTGTTCATTCTGTGGTGTTCATTCTAGTTTGTTGTATTCTATGTTTGCCTGAGTGACTCCCAATCAGAGGCAACGAGTGTCAGCTGTTGGCTGGTTGTCTCTGATTGGGAGCCATATTTAAACTGTCTGTTTTCCCTTTGTGTTTGTGGGTTTTTGTTCCAGTTGGTCTTTGTTACCGTTGGACGTTACGAGTCGTTTATTGTTTTGTTGGTTGTGTATGTTATCACTGAAGATAATAAATACCATGTTCGTTCAACACGCTGCGCATTGGTCTCTCCCTGACGATCGTGACAGAAAAACCCACCTCGACTGGATCAAGCAGCGTGACGAGGAGAGAGGATGGACTTGGGAGGAGATGAGTGCGAGTCTGGCAAGAGGGATGGAGGCCTTGGCCACGGGTAGGAGTGAAGCCCATAAATTTTTTAGGGGGGGGCTAACGCCGTGGACGACGGGGCAGCAGGAGGCCGCCAGGTTACGGGAGTCACTGGTCACCAGGGGGAAGGAGGATGTAGAGGCACGGCGAGAGGTACTGGCGTGTGTTGCCAGTCCGGTCCGGCCTGTTCCTGATCCCCACGTAGGGCCAGTGGTGTGTGTTCCCAGTACGGTCCGGCCTGTTCCTGCCACTCGCACCAAGTCAGTGGTGCGCTTCGTCAGCCCGGCACGGCCCGTTCCTGCTCCCCGCACCAAGTCAGTGGTGCGCTTCGTCAGCCCGGCACGGCCCGTTCCTGCTCCCCGCACCAAGTCAGTGGTGCGCGTCGTCAGCCCGGTCCGGCCCATTCCTGCTCCCCGCACCAAGTCAGTGGTGCGTTTCGTCAGCCCAGCTCGGCCCGTTCCTGCTCCCCGCACCAAGTCAGTGGTGCGCTTCGTCAGCCCGGTCCGGCCCGTTCCTGCTCCCCGCACCAAGTCAGTGGTGCGCTTCGTCAGCCCGGTCCGGCCCGCTCCTGCTCCCCGCACCAAGTCAGTGGTGCGCTTCGTCAGCCCGGTCCGGCCCGCTCCTGCTCCCCGCACCAAGTCAGTGGTGTGTTTCGTCAGCCCGGCGCGGCCCGCTCCTGCTCCCCACACCAAGCCAGTGGTGTGCGTCGTCAGTCCGGCACGGGCCGTGCCTGTTCCACCGGTGGCTGGTCCGGCACCGGTCAGATGCTTCGCGCCGGAGCTAGAGCAATCCGCTCCACCAGTGTCAAGTTCAGCTCCAGCCAGCGGGGCCAGACTGGACCAGGGGCGCTATGGGGGGTTGATTGGAGGGTGGTGGTCAAGGCCGGAGCCAGAACCGCCGCCGAGGAGGTATGCCCGCCCAGCCCTCCCCTGTTTTGTTTTAGTTGAGGCGCGGTCGCAGTCCGCGCCTTTAGGGGGGGGTACTGTCACACCCTGGCTCTGGGACTCTATATGTTGAGCCAGGGTGTGTTCATTCTGTGGTGTTCATTCTAGTTTGTTGTATTCTATGTTTGCCTGAGTGACTCCCAATCAGAGGCAACGAGTGTCAGCTGTTGGCTGGTTGTCTCTGATTGGGAGCCATATTTAAACTGTCTGTTTTCCCTTTGTGTTTGTGGGTTTTTGTTCCAGTTGGTCTTTGTTACCGTTGGACGTTACGAGTCGTTTATTGTTTTGTTGGTTGTGTATGTTATCACTGAAGATAATAAATACCATGTTCGTTCAACACGCTGCGCATTGGTCTCTCCCTGACGATCGTGACAGTGATATGCATACATGTTTATTTGGAATGAATAAACAAGCGACAAAACAACAAACTAAACGAAACGTGAAGTCCACGGTACACAAACAACATACCTCACACGGAACAAGATCCCACAACCCACTAGTGCCAATAGGCTGCCTAAGTATGGTCCCCAATCAGAGACAACGAGCGACAGCTGCCTCTGATTGGGAACCACACCGGCCAACATAGATCAAGAAATACTAGATTCACAACATAGAACAAATACAACACTAAACATACACACCCTGACTCAACATATAAGCGTCCTCTGAGTCAGGGCGTGACACAGAGAGAGAGAATGGATAGTGCAGGGTGGTAATTAAGAAGGATAGAGAGATCATTACTCTGTGTTTCCTCTGAGCTGCTGCAAAAAGAGAGGAGTGACCTCTTGAGACACACCTGTCTCTGCTCACACACACACACACACTTCTGTCAGAGGTATTGCTGGCTAAACGGAGCAGGAAGATGCCAGAGGGAAGCTCTGAAATAAATTTCCTCTCATCACATAAACGCTCCCTCTCTCCTTCCCTCCCCCCTTCCCTCCCTCCCATTCTCTGTTAAGTGGTGCGCTTCGTCAGCCCGGTCCGGCCCGCTAATTCCAACCTCTCAGTTGCTGTGTTCTTTCTCACTTCTTAACTCTAAACCAGGATATGAACTAGGGCAGTAAACACTACTCAAAGATGGTTAATTGAACCTCCCACAGAACCAAATAATCTGTTTATGTGTTTGTATTTACCCTTCCTCTCTCAACTCAGTTTCAGGATATGGTCACTCGTTGGGGTGTGTGAAATAAAACCCAATAATAATGTGTGCCTTTAGTTTGCATGTGATCTGGCCTAGTGGGACTGAGCTGGGATATTATGTTGAGCAAATTGCAGTTTCACTGAGCTAAATCACAGCTTATGGAAGAGGGAGTTTGGGCTGCTGGATGTGTGTTTGTGTGAAATATCATCATACATATGTTTCTAGTTTCTCTCTCTGGTGTTCTGTGTACAGTAAGCTTGTTGGGAGCTGTTCCAGCTTGTGCTATGTATTCTACACTTAGAGCTACTGATCCAAACTAGTGTCTTACATCAGTTTGTATTGTAGTTTTATAATCACACCGAAAACCTGTGGAACAGCGGTATACAAAGTCGGGGTCGTGACCCCAACCAAAAATTACGAGTACAGATTATTGTATGGGACAATATACAAATGTTTTTGAGAAAGATAATTAGAAAAATGCAATTTTATTGAGTTTGAATACCACTGCTGTGGACCAACTGGCTATGACCATGTCTATATAGTTCCAGTCCATATAGCCTTATAGTGTGACTACAACTCCAGTTCTATGCTCTGATGACCTTCATCCCTACAGCTCAGCTCTGAAGTGATCTACTGGGATCTGCTGTGCTGTGATGTGATGTGATAACCCAACTAGTTCATCATCAGACCTCATCACACCTGAACCTGAATCAACCTTCTTCTCTCTTCTCTCTTCTCTCTTCTCTCTTCTTCTTCTCTCATCACTCTGTTCTCTGGCTGGGGTGGTCAATCAGGCAGGTTGAGAGACACACACAGGCTCAACAGGAACCTCTCCTGTTATCAGAGAGAGAGAGATGGAGAGATAGATGGGTGTGTGCATGCGTGCGTGCGCACGTGCGCGTGTATGTGTGCGTACACTGTGCAGTGTGTGTGTGTGTGTGTGTGACAGGGCTTGCAGTGGCAGCTTGCTGCCTGGCTGGGTGATTGTCCATCAGAGATCCTGTCTGGATTATAAAACCAATCAGAACACAGTGATTGCTGCAGCCGGATGGTGATTGGATCACAGCCCACCACCGCTGCCACACTACCGCCAGGAAAACAGAGAGGGAGGGAGGGAGGGAGTTGAGGGAGAGACGGAGGAAGGGAAAGAAGCAGATGAGGGAGAGATAGAGGAAGGGAGAAGAGGGAGAACCAGACAGAGATAGAGAGAGATGGAACTCATGAAGAGGATGTAGGCTATTCGATATTCTCCTCATGCTGCCTGTAGAATGTGATTTAACTCAGTTCGACACTCACTCACAGACATCTACTTTGAGGAACAATGTTCTTGTCTGGGATAGAACCGTTTGGTTAGTTTTGATAGAATGTCTACTCATCATAGTTTATGTGTGAAATCGATGTGTGAAATCATCTCACTTCATTCTAGTCAGAAGTGATGTCTACTGATGATGTGATATCTATCTAGTGATATATAATACTTGTCTTTCTGGAGAGAAAAATGTGCTGCCTGGAGTCAGAGTAGTAAGTAGTACTCCTATAGTAAGTCAGAGGAGTAAGTAGTACTCCTATAGTAAGTCAGAGTAGTAAGTTGTACTCCTGTAGTAAGTCAGAGTAGTAAGTAGTACTCCTGTAGTAAGTAGTACTCCTATAGTAAGTCAGAGTAGTAAGTAGTACTCCTATAGTAAGTCAGAGGAGTAAGTAGTACTCCTATAGTAAGTCAGAGGAGTAAGTAGTACTCCTATAGTAAGTCAGAGTAGTAAGTAGTACTCCTATAGTAAGTCAGAGTAGTAAGTTGTACTCCTGTAGTAAGTCAGAGTAGTAAGTAGTACTCCTATAGTAAGTCAGAGTAGTAAGTTGTACTCCTGTAGTAAGTCAGAGTAGTAAGTAGTACTCCTGTAGTAAGTCAGAGTAGTAAGTAGTACTCCTATAGTAAGTCAGAGTAGTAAGTAGTACTCCTATAGTAAGTCAGAGGAGTAAGTAGTACTCCTATAGTAAGTCAGAGGAGTAAGTAGTACTCCTATAGTAAGTCAGAGTAGTAAGTAGTACTCCTATAGTAAGGCAGAGGAGTAAGTAGTACTCCTGTAGTAAGTCAGAGTAGTAAGTAGTACTCCTGTAGTAAGTCAGAGTAGTAAGTAGTACTCCTGTAGTAAGTCAGAGTAGTAAGTACAGTAGTACTCCTGTAGTAAGAGACAAAGATAGACTCACTCACACACAAGCTCACAGACACACCTCATACACACGCAGACTACTGAACTCACATATACAGTCGTGGTCAAAAGTTTTGAGAATGACACAAATATAAATTTTCACAAAGTCTGCTGCCTCAGTTTTTATGATGGTAATTTGCATATACTCCAGAATGTTATGAAGAGTGATCAGATGAATTGCAATTAATAGTCCCTCTTTGCCATGAAAATGAACTTATTCCCACTGCATTTCAGCCCTGCCACAAAAGGACCAGCTGACATCATGTCAGTGATTCTCTCGTTAACACAGGTGAGAGTGTTGACGAGGACTAGGCTGGAGATCACTCTGTCATGCTGATTGAGTTAGAATAACAGATTGGAAGCTTTAAAACGAGGGTGGTGCTTGAAATCATTGTTCTTCCTCTGTTAACCATGGTTACCTGCAAGGAAACACATGCCGTCATCATTGCTTTGCACAAAAAGGGCTTCACAGGCAAGGATATAGCTGCTAGTAAGATTGCACCTAAATCAACCATTTATCGGATCATCAAGAACTTCAAGGAGAGAGGTTCAATTGTTGTGAAGAAGGCGTCAGGGCGCCCAAGAAAGTCCAGCAAGCGTCGGGACCGTCTCCTAAAGTTGATTCAGCTGCGGGATCGGGGGACCACCAGTGCAGAGCTTGCTCAGGAATGGCAGCAGGCAGGTGTGAGTGCATCTGCACGCACAGTGAGGCGAAGACTTTTGGAGGATGGCCTGGTGTCAAGAAGGGCAGCGTAGAAGTCACTTCTCTCCAGGAAAAACATCAGGGACAGACTGATATTCTGCAAAAGGTACAGGGATTAGACTGCTGAGGACTGGGGTAAAGTCATTTTCTCTGATGAATCCCCTTTCCGATTGTTTGGGGCATCCGGAAAAAAAGCTTGTCCGGAGAAGACAAGGTGAGCGCTACCATCAGTCCTGTGTCATGCCAACAGTAAAGCATCCTGAGACCATTAATGTGTGGGGTTGCTTCTCAGCCAAGGGAGTGGGCTCACTCACAATTTTGCCTAAGAACACAGCCATGAATAAAGAATGGTACCAACAAATCCTCAGAGAGCAACTTCTCCCAACCATCCAAGAACAGTTTAATGACGAACAATGCCTTTTCCAGCATTATGGAGCACCTTGCCATAAGGCAAAAGTGATAACTAAGTGGCTCGGGGAACAAAACATCAACATTTTGGGTCCATGGCCAGGAAACTCCCCAGACCTTAATCCCATTGAGAACTTGTGGTCGATCCTCAAGAGGCGGGTGGATAAACAAAAACCCACAAATTCTGACAAACTCCAAGCTTTTATTATGCAAGAATGGGCTGCCATCAGTCAGGATGTGGCCCAGAAGTTAATTGACAGCATGCCAGGGTGGATTGCAGAGGTCTTGAAAAAGAAGGGTCAACACTGCAAATATTGACTCTTTGCATAAACTTAATGTAATTGTCAATAAAAGCCTTTGACACTTATGGAATGCTTGTAATTGTGCTTCAGTATAACATAGTAACATCTGACAAAAATATCTAAAAACACTGAAGCAGCAAACTTTGTGAAGACCAATACTTGTGTCATTCTCAAAACTTTTGACCACGACTGTACACTCACACACATGCATGCATATGCCCATACTCACGCGCACACACACAGCCAATGCAGCTGTTCCATAGAGACATTAAACACTGGACTGTTTCTTTTACATTGTTTTTCACACTGTGTATTAATATACTGTATTCTTCACATTCTAATAAATATTATATATACTACTGTACATTACCAGTGTTGTAAAGTACTTAAGTAAAAATACTTTAAAGTACTACTTAAGTAGTTTTTTTGGGTATCTGTACTTTACTTTACTATTTCTGCCAACTTTTACTTCACTACATTCCTAAAGAAAATGATGTACTTTTTACTCCATACATTTTCCCTGACACCCAAAAGTACTCATTACATTTTGACAGGTTGTCACGATCGTCTGACGAAGGAGCAGACCAATACGCAGCGCGTTGAGTGAACATGATGACTTTAATGATAAAGCACGTAAACACAAAACAAAAGACGATAGTGAAGTCCAACAGTGACTATGACTGAAACGGAACAAAAACCCACAACACCCACAGGAAAACATACAGATTAAATATGGCTCCCAATCAGAGATAACGAGCCGACAGCTGACACTCGTTACCTCCGATTGGGAGTCATTGACCAAACCTAGAAATGAACCCAACAGAAATGCAAACATAGAAATACACCCAAATACCCAACATAACCAAACCAAAACCCAACAAACCAAAATACACCCTGGCTCAAATACAAAAGTCCCGGAGCCAGAGTGTCACAGTACCCCCCCCTAAAGGTGCGAACTCCGGGCGCACCAGCATACAGTCTAGGGGAGGGTCTGGGTGGGCGTCTGTCCACGGTGGCGGTTCTGGCCCTGGTCGTGGTCCCCACCCCACCTTAGTCACTATCCGCTTCCGTAGCCTCCTCCACATGACCACCCCCCAACTAAACCCCACTGGATTAAGGGGCGGCACCGGACTAAGGGGCAGCACCGGACTAAGGGGCAGCACCGGACTAAGGGGCAGCACCGGACTAAGGGGCAGCACCGGGCTAAGGGACAGCACCGGGCTAAATGGCGGATCCTGGCTGGCTGGCTCTGGCGGATCCTGGCTGGCTGGCGGATCCTGGCTGGACGGCTCTGGCGGATCCTGGCTGGACGGCTCATGGCTGGCTGACGGATCTGGCTGCTCATGGCTGGCTGACGTATCTGGCTGCTCATGGCTGGCTGACGAATCTGGCTGCTCATGGCTGGCTGACGGATCTGGCTGCTCATGGCTGGCTGACGGATCTGGCTGCTCATGGCTGGCTGACGGATCTGGCTGCTCATGGCTGGCTGACGGATCTGGCTGCTCATGGCTGGCGGAAGGCTCTGGCTGATCCTGTCTGGCGGAAGGCTCTGGCTGATCCTGTCTGGCGGAAGGCTCTGGCTGATCCTGTCTGGCGGAAGGCTCTGGCTGATCCTGTCTGGCGGAAGGCTCTGGCTGCTCCTGTCTGGCGGAAGGCTTCGGCTGCTCCTGTCTGGCGGAAGGCTCTAGCGGCTCCTGTCTGGCGGAAGGCTCTAGCGGCTCCGGCCCAGCGGACGGCTCTGAAGGCTCATGGCAGACGGGGCGGCTTTGCAGGCTCAGTACAGACGGGGCGGCTTATGCAGCGCTTGGCAGACGGGCAGTTCAGGCGCCGTTGGGCAGACGGGCAGTTCAAGCGCCGTTGGGCAGACGGGCAGTTCAGGCGCCGTTGGGCAGACGGCAGACTCTGGCCGGCTGAGACGCACTGGTGGCCGGATGCGTGGTGCCGGAACTGGAGGTACCGGGCTGAGGACACGCATCTCAGGGCTAGTGCGGGGAGAAGCAACAGGGCATGCTGGACCCTGGGAACGCACATAAAGCCTAGTGCGGGGAGAAGGAACAGGGCATGCTGGACCCTGGGGACGCACATAAGGCCTAGTGCGGAGAGAAGGAACAGGGCATGCTGGACCCTGGGGACGCACATAAGGCCTAGTGCGGAGAGCAGGAACAGGGCATGCTGGACCCTGGGGACGCACATAAGGCCTAGTGCGGAGAGCAGCAACAGGACGCACAGGACTCGGGGAACACACAGGAGGCTTGGTGCGTGGTGTAGGCACTGGTGGTACTGGGCTGGAGCGGGGAGGTGGCGCCGGAAATACCGGACCGTGCAGGCTTACTGGCCCCCTTGAGCACTGAGCCTGCCCAACCTTACCCGGGTTGATGCTCCCCGTCGCCCGACCAGTACGGGGAGGTGGAATAACCCGCACCCGGCCTATGTGGGCGAACCGGGAACACCATGCGTAAGGCTGGTGCCATGTACGCCCGGCCCGAGGAGACGCACTGGTAGCCGGATGCGTTGGGCCGGCTTCATGACATCTGGCTCAACGCTCACTCTAACCCGGCCGATACGTGGAGCTGGAATGTACCGAACCGGGCTATGCCTGCGTACAGGAGACACCATGCGCTCTACTGCGTAACACGGTGTCTGCCCGTACTCTCGCTCTCCACGGTAAGTCCAGGGAGTAGGCGCAGGTCTCCTACCTGACTTCGCCACACTCCCTTTAAGCCCCCCCCCAAGAAATTTTTGGGTAGTACCCACGGGCTTCCAGCCTTGACTCCGTGCTGCCTCCTCATACCGCCTCCTCTCGGCTTTAGCTGCCTCCAGCTCTTCACGAGGACGGCGATATTCTCCCGGTTGTGCCCAAGGACCCTTTCCATCCAGTATCTCCTCCCATGTCCATGAATCCTTTATAGGCGTCCATGAATCCTGTGTATGTGGGTCCTGTTGCCGCTTGACACGCCGCTTGGTCCTAGATTGGTGGGTTTTTCTGTCTCGATCGTCTGACGAAGGAGCAGACCAATACGCAGCGCGTTGAGTGAACATGATGACTTTAATGATAAAGCACGTAAACACAAAACAAAAGACGATAGTGAAGTCCAACAGTGACTATGACTGAAACGGAACAAAAACCCACAACACCCACAGGAAAACATACAGATTAAATATGGCTCCCAATCAGAGATAACGAGCCGACAGCTGACACTCGTTACCTCCGATTGGGAGTCATTGACCAAACCTAGAAATGAACCCAACAGAAATGCAAACATAGAAATACACCCAAATACCCAACATAACCAAACCAAAACCCAACAAACCAAAATACACCCTGGCTCAAATACAAAAGTCCCGGAGCCAGAGTGTCACACAGGTAAATGGTCCAATTCACACACTTATCAAGAGAACATCCCTGGTCATCCCTAATGCCTCTGATCTGGCAGACTCACTAAACACAAATGCTTTTGTTTGTAAATTATGTCTGAGTGTTGGAATGTGCCCCTGGCTATCCGTAAGTAAATTAAAAAAATTAGAAAATGGTGCTGTCTGGTTTGCTTAATATAAGGAATTTGAAATGAGTTATATTTTTACTTGATACTTAAGTATATTTTAGCAATTACATTTACTTTTTATACTTAAATATATTTAAAACCAAATACTTTTAGACTTTTACTCAAGTAGTATTTTACTGGGTGACTTTCACTTTTACTTGAGTCATTTTCTATTAAGGTATCTTTACTTTTGTATGACAGTTGAGTACTTTTCCCACCACTGTACATTACATTTTTGTTACTGTCATGATTTAACTGGATTTGAACCCAAATGCAGACAACTACACCGAGCCAGAGAAGGTTTAACAGGTTTATTTACAAAGTACAATTTGTCCAGGTTTCCAATAATAGGGGAAGAGCAAGTCCAGGTTTACAGGGAGGGTAACAGATCCAGGTTCAGAGCAGGTGTGGTACCGTAATGTCCTAGTGTCCGTGGTGAGTCCAAAAGGGAGGTCCGGTAGTGGAAAGCAGGATGGTGGTGGCAGGAGTGAAGCGGAGGCAGGAGTCAGGTTCCAATAATCTGTGGCACAGGAAAAAAGTAACTAGAACAGGCCAAAAACACAAAGGGCGAAAACAAGCAGGTTGAGTCAACAGCGAAACTAACATGGTCGTCTTGACTATGATCTGACGATGAGTGGCAGGTTTGACCGGGTCTTAAAGGCTGAGGTGATTATGGTGAATGAGCTGCAGCTGGAACCCTGACTCCCGCACACCAGACTTCACTCCTGCAATCAAGGACAGACAGAGGGGAGGGGGAGAGCAGAGAGAGAGCTACCTAGCAGCAGTAGGCCTAACAGTTACACTTTTTATACACACCGCATATTTATATATTGGATTCTTGACATAGCTCACTGTAATATACACTGAGTGTACAAAACATTAAGAATGCCTTCCTAATATTGAGTCGCACCCCCTTTTGCCCTCAGAAAAGCCTCAATTTGTTGGGGCATGGACTCTGCAAGGTGTCGAAAGCATTCCACAGGGATGCTGGCCCATGTTGACTCCAATGCTTCCCACAGTTGTGTCAAGTTGGCTGGATGTCCTTTGGGTGGTGGACCATTCTTGATACACACTGGAAACTGTTGAGCGTGAAAAACACAGCAGTGTTGCCGTTGTTGACACACTCATACCGGTGCACCTGGCACCTACTACCATACCCCGTTCAAAGGCACTTAAATATTTTGTCTTGCCCATTCACCCTCTGAATGGCACACATATACAATTCATGTCTCAATTGTCTCAAGGCTTAAAAATCCTTCTTTAACCTGTCTCCTCCCCTCCATCTACACTGATTGAAGTGGATTTAACAGGTGACATCAATAAGGGAGCATAGCTTTCACCTGGATTCACCTGGTCAGTCTATGTCAGTGAAAGAGCCGATGTTCCTAATGTCTTATACACTCAGTGTGTCTACAGCTTTACATATCATTCTTAGTTTATATTTTTGTGTACTTGTCTGACATTTTTACTGCACTGTTAGGCGCTAGTAACTCATTTCACTGCACCCGCTATAACATCTGCTAAACTGTGTATGTGACCAATACACTTTGATTTGATTTGAAATACAGAAGAGAGTGCCTGATGTCTAGCTGTGAGTTAACAGGTTGTTAGTTATAATATATAATAATAATATGCCATTTAGCAGACTCTTTTATCCAAAGCGACTTACAGTCATGCGTGCATAAAAAATTGTTTTGTGTGTATGGGTGGTCGCGGGGATCGAACCCACTACCCTGGCGTTACAAGCGCTGTGCTCTACCAGCTGAGCTACAGTGAAAGTCACCCAGTAAAATACTACTTGAGTAAAAGTCTAAAAGTATTTGGTTAGTATGTGTGTGAGTGTCACGGATCCCCCCGGTACTGCTGCTCATTCCGCTCACCAGCTCCGGAGGTCTACGTCACCGGCCTTCTAGGTGTCACTGACCTGGTTCATTACCACCAACCCCGGACTGCCTTGTCTCATTACGCACACCTGGTGCTCATTCCCCCTGATTAGTATGTGTATACAGTGGAGGAAAAAAGTATTTAGTCAGCCACCAATTGTGCAAGTTCTCCCACTTAAAAAGATGAGAGAGGCCTGTAATTTTCATCATAGGTACACGTCAACTATGACAGACAAATTGAGGGAAAAAAATCCAGATAATCACATTGTAGGATTTTTTATGAATTTATTTGCAAATTATGGTGGAAAATAAGTATTTGGTCACCTACAAACAAGCAAGATTTCTGGCTCTCACAGACCTGTAACTTCTTCTTTAATAGGCTCCTCTGTCCTCCACTCGTTACCTGTATTAATGGCACATGTTTGAACTTGTTATCAGTATAAAAGACACCTGTCCACAACCTCAAACAGTCACACTCCAAACTCCACTATGGCCAAGACCAAAGAGCTGTCAAAGGACACCAGAAACAAAATTGTAGACCTGCACCAGGCTGGGAAGACTGAATCTGCAATAGGTAAGCAGCTTGGTTTGAAGAAATCAACTGTGGGAGCAATTATTAGGAAATGGAAGACATACAAGACCACTGATAATCTCCCTCGATCTGGGGCTCCACGCAAGATCTCACCCCGTGGGGTCAAAATGATCACAAGAACGGTGAGCAAAAATCCCAGAACCACACAGGGGGACCTAGTGAATGACCTGCAGAGAGCTGAGACCAAAGTAACAAAGCCTACCATCAGTAACACACTACGCCGCCAGGGACTCAAATCCTGCAGTGCGAGACGTGTCCCCCTGCTTAAGCCAGTACATGTCCAGGCCCGTCTGAAGTTTGCTAGAGTGCATTTGGATGATCCAGAAGAGGATTGGGAGAATGTCATATGGTCAGATGAAACCAAAATAGATATTTTTGGTAAAAACTCAACTTGCACAATTGGTGGCTGACTAAATACTTTTTTTCCCCACTGTAAATGTGCCCTCTGTTCCCCATTGTGCTTGTCGATTATTGTCTCAAGTCCATTGGTCTCGTGAGTACCGTGTATTGTGCTCTTGTTATTACGGGTCTCGTCCCATGTATTGTGTAGAGGTTTACACCTCGCTTTTTTGTTTGGGGTACATCCCTTTGTTATATACGGTTGAAGTCGGAACTTTACATACACCTTAGCCAAATACATTTCAACTCAGTTTTTCACAATCCTAGTAAATTTCCCTGTCTTAGGTCAGTTAGGATCACCACTTTATTTTAAGAATGTGAATTGTCAGAATAATAGTAGAGAGAATGATTTATTTCAGCTTTTATTTCTTTCATCACATTCCCAGCTTACATACACTCAATTAGTATTTGGTAGCATTGCCTTTAAATTGTTTAACTTTGGTCAAACGTTTCGGGTAGCCTTCCACAAGATTCCCACAATAAGTTGGGTGAATTTTGGCCCATTCCTCCTGACAGAGCTGGTGTAACTGAGTCAGGTTTGTAGGCCTCCTTGCTCGCACACGCTTTTTCAGTTCTGCCCACAAATGTTCTATAGGATTGAGGTCAGGGCTTTGTGATGGCCACTCCAATACCTTGACTTTGTTGTCCTTAAGCCATTTTGCCACAACTTTGGAAGTATGCTTGGGGTCATTGTCCATTTGGAAGACCCATTTGCGACCAAGCTTTAACTTCATGACTGATGTCTTGAGATGTTGCTTCAATATATCCACATAATTTTCCTTCCTTATGATGCCATCTATTATGTGAAGTGCACCAGTCCCTCCTGCAGCAAAGCACACCCACAGCATGATGCTGCCACCCCAGTGCTTCACGGTTGGGATGGTGTTCTTAGGCTTGCAAGCGACACCCTTTTTCCTCCAAACATAATGATGGTCTGTTTCATCAGACCAGAGGACATTTCTCCAAAAAGTACGATCTTTGTCCCCATGTGCAGTTTCAAACCGTAGTCTGGTTTTTTTATGGCGATTTTGGAGCAGTGGCTTCTTCCTTGCTGAGCGGCCTTTCAGGTTATGTCAATATAGGACTTGTTTTACTGTGGATATAGACACTTTTGTATCTGTTTCCTCCAGCATCTTCACAAGGTCCTTTGCTGTTGTTCTGGGATTGATTTGTACTTTTCGCACCAAAGTACGTTCATCTCTAGGAGACAGAACGCGTCTCCTTCCTGAGCGGTATGATGGCTGCGTGGTCCCATGGTGTTTATACTTGCGTACTATTGTTTGTACAGATGAATGTGGTATCTTCAGGCATTTGGAAATTGCTCCCAAGGATGAACCAGACTTGTGGAGGTCTACCATTTTTTTTGGCTGATTTCTTTTGATTTTCCCATGTCAAGCAAAGAGGCACTGAGTTTGAAGGTAGGCCTTGAAATACAGCCACCGTTACACCTCCAATTGACTCAAATTATGTCAATTAGCCTATCAGAAGCTTCTAAAGCCATGACATCATTTTCTGGAATGTTTAAAGGCACTGTCAACTTAGTGTATGTAAACTTCTGACCCACTGGAATTGTGATACAGTGAATTATAAGTGAAATAATCTGTCTGTAAACAATTGTTGGAAAAATGACTTGTGTCGTGCACAAAGTAGATGTCCTAACCGACTTGCCAAAACTATAGTTTGTTAACAAGACATTTGTGAAGTGGTTGAAAAACAAGTTTTAATGACTCCAACCTAAGTGTATGTAAACTTCCAACTTCAACTGTATATACGTGTTTGTTTTGGGCTTCGTCCCCGTCGTTTTCATGACGTGTTGGGTGGAGTAAATAAAACCCCTAATACGTATTCCTGCACCTGTCTTCTAATCATTATACAACGTGACAGTGAGGTACGATCAGCAGGTTTGTTCTCTAGGGGCAGTCTGGAAGGGCCTGGGCGGTGTGGGAATGGGCATCTGGTGCTCCTGCCTCTTTCTAACCCTCTATACCCCTGTTGGTGCCCCTGCTGTGGCAGATGTGGGTCAAATGGCAGAGGGGTGAGGGGGGAGAGGGGTGTGTGGGGCGAGTGAGGTTGAGAGGAGCAGCTGGGCTGTGGAGAGGGAGGTAAGATGTTGCAGTGGACCTGTGTGTTTATCTGCATGCAGAGTACAGCAGCACCTATTTACCTGCAATACATTCAACATTAACATGGACCACAGCAGCCTGAGGTAGACCTAATGGGCTGGGACAAAGTCACACAGCTAATAGACGCTTTATAAAGAGGAACTGGGTGGAGGAAGAAGGGAGCGAGAGGGATAGAGTGAGAAAGAAAGAGAGAGAGAGATATGAGTCCATGTGGATGTTGGTACAATACTGTAATTTGTATAAGCCCTCTCAAGGACTATCACTTTTAGCGATTATACCTTTCTCTGCTCTCCCCTTCAGATGGTTATACAGATGTAGGATCTTAATTTGATCACTCTTTTGTTGCTGAGTAATTTGTAGTGTATTCAAGGTTTAAAAAGGCTTCTGAAGTTTGTAATTGCCACTTTAAAATGTCAGACTTGATTTGATTTTTTCCATTAATTGTAATTCATATAATAATTCACATTTCCTTTGCTGTAGGATTAATTTCCTGCTGTAGCAAACTGGCTCAAGTTAAGATCCTACATCTGTAGTTAACTTCTCTGTATCTCTCCTGCAGGAAACTCAGTGGTAATAATAGCTAGTCTTCAATAACAGTCTTCTCTGTGTGTGCGCCGTGCTGAGAGAGAGAGAGAGAGAGAGAGAGAGAGAGAGAGAGAGAGAGAGAGAGAGAGAGAGAGAGAGAGAGAGAGAGAGAGAGAGAGAGAGAGAGAGAGAGAGAGAGAGAGAGAGAGAGAGAGAGAGAGAGAGAGAGAGAGAGAGAGAGAGAGAGAGAGAGAGAGAGAGAGAGAGAGAGAGAGAGAGTAAGAGAGAGAGAGTAAGAGAGAGAGTGTGTAAGAGAGAGAGAGTGTGTGAGAGAGAGAGAGTGTGAGAGAGAGTGTGAGAGAGAGTGTGTGAGAGAGAGAGAGAGAGAGAGAGAGAGAGAGAGAGAGAGAGAGAGTCACCACACCTACCTAACGATGGGACTCATTAATACCCAGTGGTTAGATTCATTGTTCCGGAATACTGATGGATGTCTCACAATTTCAAAATGTTCTCTTTGTAACAATGGAATGATTGTCTTCTTTGAATCTGTGTGACTTTAATGTTTCTTAATGTATTTTCAATGCGAGTCACAGTTAATCAATATCCAATGACATTACACTATTGTGTCTTCAGGCTACTTCATGCACTACTTGTGATACATAGCATATTTGCACATTTCAATATAAGCCCTACTGTATAATTCAAATTACCTTGGTATTCTTTCTGCTTTACAGAATGCTCACAGTGAGTTGTATAACAAACAATAATGCTGCGTGCTGTAAATGCAGTTCAGCTTGGTGCAGTTCTATCAGTAGACACACTCTGTTAACCCACAGTACACACAGACCGATAGAGAGAGAGAATGTTACCCAACACTACAGTACACAGAGTGAGATGGAGCAGAGAGTGAGAGAGAATGTTACCCAACACTACAGTACACAGAGTGAGAATGAGCAGAGAGAGTGAGAGATAATGTTACCCAACACTACAGTACACAGAGTGAGATGGAGCAGAGAGTGAGAGAGAATGTTACCCAACACTACAGTACACAGAGTGAGAATGAGCAGAGAGAGAGAGATAATGTTACCCAACACTACAGTACACAGAGTGAGATGGAGCAGAGAGAGTGAGAGAGAATGTTACCCAACACTACAGTACACAGAGTGAGAATGAGCAGAGAGAGAGAGATAATGTTACCCAACACTACAGTACACAGAGTGAGATGGAGCAGAGAGTGAGAGAGAATGTTACCCAACACTACAGTACACAGAGTGAGATGGAGCAGAGAGAGAGAGAGAGAGAGAGAGAGAATGATACCCAACACTGTATCACAGAGTGAGATGGGGCAGAGCGGGCCAGCTATCTAGCTATTTATATTGTTGATACTGTGCTGCAGTAGTGTTATGAGGAGCTCCTGTTTCAGTTGTTTAACAGACCTGCTATTAATACTGCTGCTGCTTTCCTTCCTGCCCTGCTCTCCTGCTGTTCAGCTGAACGCCTCAGAGAGGGGTGGAGAGGAGCGGAAAGGAGAGGAGAGGAGAGGAGAGGAGCTTAGAGGAGAGGAGAGGAGAGGAGAGGAGAGGAGAGGAGAGGAGAGGAGAGGAGAGGAGAGGAGAGGAGAGGAGAGGAGAGGAGAGGAGAGGAGAGGAGAGGAGGAAATAAGAGGAGGGAGGGTCAGGGAATCATCAGGGTTTTTTCTCTCTTTCATTCCTCTAGATGAGGAATCCTGTTGTGAATAACAGCTATTTCCTAATGAACATGATTTGTCCTTTAATTCCACATGTAGCAGCTGACAGAATCACACCCTAATTCACCTCATCACACAGTGTTAGGCCTCTCTTTCTCTCTCTCTCTCTTCGCCCCTTTCACAGCACCAGCTCAGGTCAGTGTGCGTTTGTGCATGTCTGTTCTCTAATAAAGCTCTTAAGCAGCAGTGGGATGGAGATGGGTCTGAGGATGGACATAAATTGTCAGTGGAGAGATAGTTATATTCTTCTCATTAATTACTGAGGAGAAAGAGAGGAGGAAGGGAGTAGGATGGTGAAAGAGAAGAGAGAAGGAGGTAAATGAGTATTGATTGTAACAGGGCCGGTTCAGAGCTGGTTTAACTGTTCTTCATACAGATCATTGGCTTTCCAGATTACTATTAGAGAGAAACAAGGGGATCGGGATGTCACTACGACCCTATTAAAGACACACACACGCAGATCAGTATGTCACTACGACCCTATTAAAGACACACACACAGATCAGGATGTCACCACGACCCTATTAAAGACACACACACAGATCAGGATGTCACCACGACCCTATTAAAGACACACACACAGATCAGTATGTCACTACGACCCTATTAAAGACACAGATCAGGATGTCACTACGACCCTATTAAAGACACACACACACAGATCAGGATGTCACTACGACCCTATTAAAAACACACACACACAGATCAGGATGTCACTACGACCCTTAAAGACAAACACACACAGATCAGGATGTCACTATGACCCTATTAAAGACACACACACAGATCAGGATTTCACTACGACCCTATTAAAGACACACACACACAGATCAGGATGTCACTACGACCCTTAAAGACACACACACAGATCAGGATTTCACTACGACCCTATTAAAGACACACACACAGATCAAGATGTCACTACGACCCTATTAAAGACACACACACACAGATCAGAATGTTACTATGACCCTATTAAAGACACACACACACACACACAGATCAGGATTTCACTACGACCATATTAAAAACACACACACACAGATCAGGATGTCACTACGACCCTTAAAGACACACACACACAGATCAGTATGTCACTACGACCCTATTAACGACACACACACAGATCAGGATGTCACTACGACCCTATTAAATACACACACACACACACACACACACACAGATCAGGATGTCACTATGACCCTATTAAAGACACACACACACAGATCAGAATGTTACTATGACCCTATTAAAGACACACACACACACACACAGATGAGGATGTCACTATGACCCTATTAAAGACACACACACACACACAGATGAGGATGTCACTATGACCCTATTAACGACTGGGGATTTTGGTGTCAGCCAGGGCATGCAGTCTACCATGACAGGAGCTGGAGGAGAGGTTAGGAGAGCCACAAACACACATAGTCACGAGCAATAGGGCAGTCCATGTTCCAGCTTAACTTTTACTGAGATAAAGAGAGAATACTTGTCATCTGGCCTCCATCCTTTTCTCGTTCCCTCTCTCCCTCCCTTTGTTGTTCTTTTTGTAGTATGACTAATGTTGTTAATTACCTGTTAACTGAGGCAGGCTTGCTCTCTGGGCTCAGCAGAAACACATGATACAGTGAGGGAAAAAAGTATTTCATCCCCTGCTGATATTGTACGTTTGCCCACTGACAAAGACATGATCAGTCTATAATTTTAATGGTAGGTTTATTTGAACAGTGAGAGACAGAATAACAACAACAAAATCCGGAAAACGCATGTCAAAAATGTTATGAATTGATTTGCATTTTAATGAGGGAAATAAGTATTTGGTCCCTCTGCAAAACAGGACTTAGTACTTGGTGGCAAAACCCTTGTTGGCAATCACAGAGGTCAGACGTTTCTTGTAGTTGGCCACCAGGTTTGCACACATCTCAGGAGGGATTTTGTTCCACTCCTCTTTGCAGATCTTCTCCAAGTCATTAAGGTTTCGAGGCTAATGTTTGGCAACTCGAACCTTCAGCTCCCTCCACAGATTTTCTATGGGATTAAGGTCTGGAGACTGGCTAGGCCACTCCAGGACCTTAATGTGCTTCTTCTTGAGCCACTCCTTTGTTGCCTTGGCCGTGTGGGTCGTTGTCATGCTGGAGTACCCATCCACGACCCATTTTCAATGCCCTGGCTAAAGGAAGGAGGTTCTCACCCAAGATTTGACGGTACATGGCCCCGTCCATCGTACCTTTGATGCGGTGAAGTTGTCCTGTCCCCTTAGCAGAAAAACACCCCCAATGCATAATGTTTCCACCTCCATGTTTGACGGTGGGAATAGGCAGCATTCCTCCTCCTCCAAACACGGCGAGTTGAGTTGATGCCAAAGAGCTCGATTTTGGTCTCATCTGACCACAACACTTTCACCCAGTTCTCCTCTGAATCATTCAGATGTTCATTGGCAAACTTCAGACAGCCCTGTATATGTGCTTTCTTGAGCAGGGGGACCTTGCGGGCGCTGCAGGATTTCAGTCCTTCACGGCGTGGTGTGTTACCAATTGTTTTCTTGGTGACTATGGTCCCAGCTGCCTTGAGATCATTGACAAGATCCTCCCGTGTAGTTCTGGGCTGATTCCTCACCGTTCTCATGATCATTGCAACTCCACGATGTGAGATCTTACATGGAGCCCCAGGCCGAGGGAGATTGACATGTCTTTTGTGTTTCTTCCATTTGCGAATAATTGCACCATCTGTTGTCACCTTCTCACCAAGCTGCTTGGCGATGGTCTTGTAGCCCATTCCAGCCTTGTGTAGGTCTACAATCTTGTCCCTGACATCCTTGGAGAGCTCTTTGGTCTTGGCCATGGTGGAGAATTTGGAATCTGATTGATTGATTGCTTCTGTGGACAGGTGTCTTTTATACATGTAACAAACTGAGATTAGGAGCACTCCCTTTAAGAGTGTGCTCCTAATCTCAGCTCGTTACCTGTATAAAAGACACCTGGGAGCCAGAATTCTTTCTGATTGAGAGGGGGTCAAATACTTATTTTCCTCATTAAAATGCAAATCAATTTATAACATTTTTGACATTTGTTTTTCTGGATTTTTTTGTTGTTATTCTGTCTCTCACTGTTCAAATAAACCTACCATTAAAATTATAGACTGATCATTTCTTTGTCAGTGGACAAACGTACAAAATTAGCAGGGGATCAAATACTTATTTCCCTCACTGTAGATGATCTACATTTTACATTTTAGTCATTTAGCAGACGCTCTTATCCAGAGCGACTTACAGTTAGTGAGTGTATACATTTTTATTTTTCATACTGGCCCCCCGTGGGAATTGAACCCACAACCCTGGCGTTGCAAACACCATGCTCTACCAACTGAGCTACATCCCTGCCGGCCATTCCCTCCCCTACCCTGGACGACGCTGGGCCAATTGTGCGCCGCCCCATGGGTCTCCCGGTCGCGGCCGGCTACGACAGAGCCTGGATTTGAACCAGGATCTCTAGTGGCACAGCTAGCACTGCGATGCAGTGCCTTAGACCACTGCGCCACTCAGGAGGACAGAGCTGGCATCTGCTGGGATAGACAGTAACCATACTGTTACAACATACAGACACTTTACGCTGACAGAATACTTTTACTGTTAGTCTAAACAGACTTTACACTTACACTATACAGTCTCCCAACTGTTACAGTCGACACTCTTAGAAAAAAATGTGCTACAGTGGCTTCCAAAGTATTCACCCCCCTTGGCATTTTTCCTATTTTGTTGCCTTACAACCTGGCATTAAAATGGATTTTTGGGGGGTTTGTATCATTTTATTTACACAATATGCCTGCCACTTTGAAGATGCAAACATTTTTGGGGGTGAAACAAACAAGAAATAAGACAAAAAATAACAGAACTTGAGCGTACATACAGTGGGGAAAAAAAGTATTTAGTCAGCAACCAATTGTGCAAGTTCTCCCACTTAAAAAGATGAGAGAGGCCTGTAATTTTCATCATAGGTACACGTCAACTATGACAGACAAATTGAGAAAAATTTTTCCAGAAAATCACATTGTAGGATTTTTTATGAATTTATTTGCAAATTATGGTGGAAAATAAGTATTTGGTCACCTACAAACAAGCAAGATTTCTGGCTCTCACAGACCTGTAACTTCTTCTTTAAGAGGCTCCTCTGTCCTCCACTCGTTACCCGTATTAATGGCACCTGTTTGAACTTGTTATCAGTATAAAAGACACCTGTCCACAACCTCAAACAGTCATACTCCAAACTCCACTATGGCCAAGACCAAAGAGCTGTCAAAGGACACCAGAAACAAAATTGTAGACCTGCACCAGGCTGGGAAGACTGAATCTGCAATAGGTAAGCAGCTTGGTTTGAAGAAATCAACTGTGGGAGCAATTATTAGGAAATGGAAGACATACAAGACCACTGATAATCTCCCTCGATCTGGGGCTCCACGCAAGATCTCACCCCGTGGGATCAAAATGATCACAAGAACGGTGAGCAAAAATCCCAGAACCACACGGGGGGGACCTAGTGAATGACCTGCAGAGAGCTGGGACCAAAGTAACAAAGCCTACCATCAGTAACACACTACGCCGCCAGGGACTCAAATCCTGCAGTGCAAGACGTGTCCCCCTGCTTAAGCCAGTACATGTCCAGGCCCGTCTGAAGTTTGCTAGAGTGCATTTGGATGATCCAGAAGAGGATTGGGAGAATGTCATATGGTCAGATGAAACCAAAATATAACTTTTTGGTAAAAACTCAACTCGTCGTGTTTGGAGGACAAAGAATGCTGAGTTGCATCCAAAGAACACCATACCTACTGTGAAGCATGGGGGTGGAAACATCATGTTTTGGGGCTGTTTTTCTGCAAAGGGACCAGGACGACTGATCCGTGTAAAGGAAAGAATGAATGGGGCCATGTATCGTGAGATTTTGAGTGAAAACCTCCTTCTATCAGCAAGGGCATTGAAGATGAAACGTGGCTGGGTCTTTCAGCATGACAATGATCCCAAACACACCGCCCGGGCAACGAAGGAGTGGCTTTGTAAGAAGCATTTCAAGGTCCTGGAGTGGCCTAGCCAGTCTCCAGATCTCTACCCCATAGAAAATCTTTGGAGGGAGTTGAAAGTCTGTGTTGCCCAGCGAAAGCCCCAAAACATCACTGCTCTAGAGGAGATCTGCATGGAGGAATGGGCCAAAATACCAGCAACAGTGTGTGAAAACCTTGTGAAGACTTACAGAAAACGTTTGACCTGTGTCATTGCCAACAAAGGGTATATAACAAAGTATTGAGAAACTTTTGTTATTGACCAAATACTTATTTTCCACCATAATTTGCAAATAAATTCAATAAATATCCTACAATGTGATTTTCTGGATTTTTTTTTCTCATTTTTTCTGTCATAGTTGACGTGTACCTATGATGAAAATTACAGGCCTCTCTCATCTTTTTAAGTGGGAGAACATGCACAATTGGTGGCTGACTAAATACTTTTTTTCCCCACTGTAACTATTTACCCCCCAAAGTCAATACTTTGTAGAGCCACCTGCTTAGTGGTGTTGCAGACCACTAAGCAAGTGGCAGAACAGGTGTATATATACTGAGATCATGTGACAGATCATGTGACACTTAGATTGCACACAGGTGGACTTTATTTAACTAATTATGTGACTTCTGAAGGTAATTGGTTGCACCAGATCTTATTTAGGGGCTTCATAGCAAAGGGGGTGAATACTTATGCACGCACCAATTTTCCGTTATTTATTTTTTAGAATTGTTTGAAACAAGTAATTTTTTTCATTTCACTTCACCAAGTTGGACTATTTTGTGTATGTCCATTACATGAAATCCAAATAAAAATCCATTTAAATTACAGGTTGTAATGCAACAAAATAGGAAAAACGCCAAGGGGGATGAATACTTTTGCAAAACACTGTATCTAGAACCTAAAATGGTTCTTCGGCTGAATAACTATTTTTGGAATAACTATTTATGGTTCCAGGTAGAACCCTTTTAGTTCCAGATAGAACCCTTTTGGGTTCCATGTAGGATCCTTTCCACAGACGGTTCTACATGGAACCCAAGATGGTTCTACGTGGAACCAAAAAGGGTTCTCCCTGGAACCAAAAAGGGTTCTCCTATGGCGACAGCTAAAATTAAGTCTCTCCACCCTAACAATGGGAGTGGTAGTCCACAAAGCGGCACGGTTGGCTGTCTAGCTCCCGCCTATCCTTTCTTTGGATTGGTGGATATTTCTCATTATTGTAATCCTTTTTATTGTTAGTAAAATTGAAACTTGTTTCTCATTAGGGTAAGTGCTGAAATAAGTATAGCTTGTTATAATTGTAATGGTTTAGCAGATTATAAAAAAAAGACTATCAGTCTTTACCTGGCTTAAAGAGAAGGAATATAATATCTATTGTTTACAGGAAATTCACTCTACAATTACAGATGAGGTTGTATGGAAAAAGGACTGGGAGATTGAAATATATTTCTGTCATGGCCAAAGAAACTCAAAAGAGATGATGATTTTGATCCGAATGTGCAAACTGTCCAAACAGATCCGAAAGGAAGGTGGATCATTTTAAATATGCTATTGGACGATAAACATATTTGGCTAATTAATCTATATGGTCCAAACGATGATGATCCACACTTCTTCGAAATGATATACAGTATACTGTTCTATCGAGCTCACAAGCAACCAATGACTCTATTATTATGGTGGGAGATTATAATACAGTTTTAAGTACCCCAATGGATCGTAAAGGAAATCACACCAGAAACTATCACCCTCATGCACTTAGGGAAATTACGAATATCATGGACACATTAGAACTAGTGGATATATGGAGGCTTAAAAATCCAGAACAGTGAGATATATATGGAGGAGGCACAATCAAGTTAGTCGTCTTGACTACTTTCTTTTGTCATTTTTGTAATCAAAGCCTACTGGATGATAACCTGTTTTTAACCAAGACAAAGGATTTTATAACTGACTTTTTCCTGCATAAAATTGGGACAGCAGATCACTTTATTGTATGGGACACTTTTAAATGTGCCTTTAGAGGTCATGCAATTCAAAACTCATCTTTAAAACAAAAACAATTTCGGTCAAAAGAGTTCATATTAACAAAGGAAATAGAATAAATAACAGTACAGATGGATAGCAATAAAAACTACCATAGAGACAGAATAAGTTAGAGGAAAAACAAAAAGAAGTGGAGAAACTTATTCGGGAACGATCAAGTATAATGTATTATACAATTAAAGTGAATTGGATGGAAAATGATGAAAAATGCACCAAATTATTTTTGAATCTTCAACATAAAAATGCTACCAAAAAGAATTTACAGAAACTTCCATGATTCACCAAATTATATTTTGAAAGAGGAAGCAAAGTACTTTAAGCATACAGTATGTTCTCTTTTCAGTCTCCTCCATTTCCACTAACTAAAGTTAACTGTAAGGAATTATTTTCCTAATAATATTGGACAATTAACAGCTGTACAGAAAGACTTGTGTGAGGGCCAAATTGCAGAGGAGGAACTTCTTGATGCAATTAAAGCCTTTAGGCCAGGGGAAACTCCAGGGCTGGATGGCATACCAGTTGAGGTATATGAAACCTTTTTTTATCTAAAAAATGTAAACTATCAGGTACTCGGCAAGAAGGTTTGATTTCACTATTACTGAAACAGGACCCAGGTGGTAAGTATAAAGATCCTGTCTATCAAAAAAACTGGATGCCCCTTAAACTTCAGCGTTGTGACGCAAAAATCCTAGCAAAATGCATAGCACATAGAATTAAAAAGGTTTTGTCGGATATTATTCATCCTGATCAGACAGGTTTTTTACATGGAAGATACATTGGCGATAATATAAGATAAGTACTTGAAACAATAGAACACTATGAAATATCTAGGAAACTAGGTCTGGCATTCATAGCAGATTTTGAAAAGGTTTTTGATAACGTACGACTAGAATTTATATATAAATGCCTGGACTATTTTAATTTAGGAGAATCTCTTATACAATGGGTTAAAGTTATGTAAAGTAACCCCAGGTGTAAAATAATAAATAATGGCTACTTCTCAGAAAGTTTATTAAACTGTCAAGAGGAGTAAAAAAAGGTCGGCATATCTATTTATTATGGCCATCGACATGTTAGCTATTAAAATCAGATCCAACAATAAGAGGGGCTAGAAATCCAGGGCTTAAAAACAAAGGTGTCATTGTACGCGGACATACTCTGTATTCATATCCCTAAAGAAATAAATGAACTTACTACAACAAATCTTAACAGCAAGTTAGCAAAAACAGATAAGATATTGCTACCATGGAAAGGTAAATACCTGTCTATTTGTGGAAAAATCACCCTGATTAACTATTTAGTCATATCCCACTTTACTTACAGTGGGGAAAAAAAGTATTTAGTCAGCCACCAATTGTGCAAGTTCTCCCACTTAAAAAGATGAGAGGCCTGTAATTTTCATCATAGGTACACGTCAACTATGACAGACAAATTGAGAAAAGAAAATCCAGAAAATCACATTGTAGGATTTTTTATGAATTTATATGCAAATTATGGTGGAAAATAAGTATTTGGTCACCTACAAACAAGCAAGATTTCTGGCTCTCACAGACCTGTAACTTCTTCTTTAAGAGGCTCCTCTGTCCTCCACTTGTTACCTGTATTAATGGCACCTGTTTGAACTTGTTATCAGTATAAAAGACACCTGTTCACAACCTCAAACAGTCACACTCCAAACTCCACTATGGCGAAGACCAAAGAGCTGTCAAAGGACACCAGAAACAAAATTGTAGACCTGCACCAGGCTGGGAAGACTGAATCTGCAATAGGTAAGCAGCTTGGTTTGAAGAAATCAACTGTGGGAGCAATTATTAGGAAATGGAAGACATACAAGACCACTGATAATCTCCCTCGATCTGGGGGCTCCACGCAAGATCTCACCCCGTGGGGTCAAAATGATCACAAGAACGGTGAGCAAAAATCCCAGAACCACACGGGGGGACCTAGTGAATGACCTGCAGAGAGCTGGGACCAAAGTAACAAAGCCTACCATCAGTAACACACTACGCCGCCAGGGACTCAAATCCTGCAGTGCGAGACGTGTCCCCCCTGCTTAAGCCAGTACATGTCCAGGCCCGTCTGAAGTTTGCTAGAGTGCATTTGGATGATCCAGAAGAGGATTGGGAGAATGTCATATGAAACCAAAATATAACTTTTTGGTAAAAACTCAACTCGTCGTGTTTGGAGGACAAAGAATGCTGAGTTGCATCCAAAGAACACCATACCTACTGTGAAGCATGGGGGTGGAAACATCATGCTTTGGGGCTGTTTTTCTGCAAAGGGACCAGGACGACTGATCCGTGTAAAGGAAAGAATGAATGGGGCCATGTATCGTGAGATTTTGAGTGAAAACCTCCTTCCGTCAGCAAGGGCATTGAAGATAAAACGTGGCTGGGTCTTTCAGCATGACAATGATCCCAAACACACCGCCCGGGCAACGAAGGAGTGGCTTCAGCACGAAGCATTTCAAGGTCCTGGAGTGGCCTAGCCAGTCTCCAGATCTCAACCCCATAGAAAATCTTTGGAGGGAGTTGAAAGTCTGTGTTGCCCAGCGACAGCCCCAAAACATCTCTGCTCTAGAGGAGATCTGCATGGAGGAATGGGCCAAAATACCAGCAACAGTGTGTGACAACCTTGTGAAGACTTACAGAAAACATTTGACCTGTGTCATTGCCAACAAAGGGTATATAACAAAGTATTGAGAAACTTTTGTTATTGACCAAATACTTATTTTCCACCATAATTTGCAAATAAATTCATAAAAAATCCTACAATGTGATTTTCTGGATTTTTTTTCCTCATTTTGTCTGTCCTAGTTTACTTGTACCTATGATGAAAAGTACAGGCCTCTCTCATCTTTTTAAGTGGGAGAACTTGCACAATTGGTGGCTGACTAAATACTTTTTTTCCCCACTGTATTTACTTATGGCCCTGCCTATGCTGAACGATTTGTCTTTTAACATTTTTGATTTAAAAAATATTTCACTTTATTTGGAACGGCAAGCCAGACAAATTTAAACTGGCTTATTTATATAATGAATATGAGTTTGGGGGGCTAAAATTATTAAATATTAAAGCATTAAACCTCACTAAAAGCATCAGTCTTACAAAAGTTATACTTAAACCCAAACTGGTTCTTCAGTAGATTAGTAAGAATGTCTCATCCCTTGTTGAAAAATTGCCTCTTTACGTTTATCCAGAGTACAGCCTCTCACTTTCACTTATTTGAAAATGGAACCTTTTTCAAATATCGCCCTTTCTAAAACAAGCCATACAAAGCTGATGCAATTCCAGTTTCATCCTCCAGAAAAGACAGAACAAATATTACAACAAATAATATGGTTAAATTCAAAAATACTCATTGATAAAAAATTATCATAAAAAAATAATATTTTATACTTTGTACAGTGGGGAGAACAAGTATTTGATACACTGCCGATTTTGCAGGTTTCCCTACTTACAAAGCGTGTAGAGATCTGTCATTTTTATCCTAGGTACACTTCAACTGTGAGAGACGGAATCTAAAACAAAAATCCAGAAAATCACATTGTATGATTTTTAAGTAATTAATTTGCATTTTATTGCATGACACAAGTATTTGATACATCAGAAAAGCAGAACTATTTGGTACAGAAACCTTTGTTTGCAATTACAGAGATCATACGTTTCCTGTAGGTCTTGACCAGGTTTGCACACACTGCTGCAGGGATTTTGGCCCACTCCTCCATACAGATCCCTCACCTTCCTCATGATCATTGATGCCCCACGAGGTGAGATCTTGCATGGAGCCCCAGACCGAGGGTGATTGACAGTCATCTTGAACGTCTTCCATTTTCTAATAATTGCGCCAACAGTTGTTGCCTTCTCACCAAGCTGCTTGCCTATTGTCCTGTAGCCCATCCCAGCCTTGTGCAGGTCTACAATTTTATCCCTGATGTCCTTACACAGCTCTCTGGTCTTGGCCATTGTGGAGAGGTTGGAGTCTGTTTGATTGAGTGTGTGGACAGGTGTCTTTTATACAGGTAACGAGTTCAAACAGGTGCAGTTAATATAGGGAATGAGTGGAGAACAGGAGGGCTTCTTAAAGAAAAACTAACAGGTCTGTGAGAGCCGGAATTCTTACTGGTTAGTCGGTGATCAAATACTTATGTCATGCAATAAAATGCAAATTAATTACTTAAAAATCATACAATGTGATTTTCTGGATTTTTGTAAGTAGGAAAACCTGCAAAATCGGCAGTGTATCAAATACTTGTTCTCCCCACTGTATATAGGAAAGGTGGAGTTAAGTCACATGTGCAGTTAACAAACATATACTGAACCAAAATATAAATGCAACATGCAACAATTTCAAAGATTTTACTGAGTTACAGTCCATATAAGGAAATCAATCAATTGACATAAATTCATTAGGCCCTAATCTATGGATTTCACATAACTTGGCAAGGGCGCAACCATGGGTGGGCCTGGGAGGCCATAGACCCACCCACTTTGGAGCCAGGTCCACCAACTGGTGAGCCAGGACCAGCCAATCAGAATGAGTTTTTCCCCACAAAAGGGCTTTATTACAGACAGAAATACTCCTCAGCACCCCCTCAGACAATCCCGCAGGTGATGTAGCCGGATGTGGAGGTCCTGGGCTGGCGTGGTTACACATGGTCTGCGGTTGTGAGGCCGGTTGGACATACTGCCAAATTCTCTAAAACGACTTATGGGTAGAGAAATTAACATTAAATTATCTGGCAACAGTTCTGGTGGACATTTCTGCAGTCAGCATGCCAATTATATGCTCCCTCAAAACATGATGCATCTGTGGTATTGTGTTGTGTAACAAAACTGCACACAAAAAAATGTGTCCCCAGCACAAGGTGCACCTGTGTAATGATCATGCTGTTTAATCAGCTTCTTGATATGCCACACCTGTCAGGTGGATGGATTATCTTGGCAAAGAAGAAATGCTCACTAACAGGGATGTAAACAAATTTGTGCACAACATTTGAAAGAAATAATATTTTTGTGCATATGGAAAATTTCTGGGATCTTTTATTTCAGCTCAGTTGCATTTATATCTTTGTTCAGTATACAGTACCAGTCATAAGTTTGGACACACCTACTCATTCAAGGGTTTTTCTTTATTTTTACTATTTTCTACATTGTAGAAAAATTGTGAAGACATCAAAACTATGAAATAACTAATATGGAATCACGTAGTAACCAAAAAAGTGTTAAAGTAGCCACCCTTTGCCTTGATGAGAGCATTGCACACTCTTTGCATTCTCTCAACCAGCTTCACCTGGAATGCTTTTCCAACATTCTTGAAGGAGTTCCCACATATGCTGAGCACTTGTTGGCTGCTTTTCCTTCACTCTGCGGTCCGACTCATCCCAAACCATCTCAATTGGGTTGATGTCGGGTGATTGTGGAGGCCAGGTCATCTGATGCAGCACTCATCACTCTCCTTCTTGGTCAAATAGCCCTTACACAGCCTGGAGGTGTGTTGGGTCATTATGCTGTTGAAAAACAAATGATAGTCCCACTAAGCCCAAACCAGATGGGATGGTGTATCGCTGCAGAATGCTGTGGTAGCCATGCTGGTTAAGTGTGCCTTGAATTCTAAATAAATCACAGACAGTGTCACCAGCAAAGCACCCCCACACCATCATACCTCCTCCTCCATGCTTCACGGTGGGAACCACACATGCGGAGATCATCCGTTCACCTACTCTGCGTCTCACAAAGACAAGGCGGTTGGAACCAAAAATCTCACATTTGGACTCATCAGACCAAAGGACAGATTTCCACCGGTCTAATGTCCATTGCTCGTGTTTCTTGGCCCAAGCAAGTCTCTTCTTCTTATTGGTGTCCTTTAGTAGTGGTTTCTTTGCAACAATTTGACCATGAAGGCCTGATTCACGCAGTCTCCTCTGAACAGTTGATGTTGAGATGTGTCTGTTACTTGAACATTGTGAAGCATTTATTTGGGCTGCAATTTCTGAGGCTGGTAACTATACTGAACTTATCCTCTGCAGCAGAGGTAACCCTGGGTCTTCCTTTCCTGTGGCGGTCCTCATGAGAGCCAGTTTCATCATAGCGCTTGATGGTTTTTGCGACTGCACTTGAAGAAACTTTAAAAGTTCTTGAAATGTTCCGTATTGACTGACCTTCATGTCTTAAAGTAATGATGGACTGTTGTTTCTTTTTGCTTATTTGAGCTGTTCTTGCCATAATATGGACTTGGTATTTTACCAAATAGGGCTATCTTCTGTATACCACCCCTACCTTGTCACAACACATCTGATTGGCTCAAACGTATTAAGAAGGAATGAAATTCCACAAATTAACTTTTAACAAGGCACACCTATTAATTGAAATGCATTCCTGGTGACTACCTCATGAAGCTGGTTGAGAGAATGCCAAGAGTGTGCAAAGCTGTCATCAAGGCAAAGGGTGGCTACTTTGAAGAATCTCAAATATAAAATGTATTTTGATTTGTTTAACACTTTTTGGATTACTACATGATTCCATGTGTGTTATAGTTTTGATGTCTTCACTATTATTCTACAATGTAATAAATAGTCAAATTAAAGAAAAACCCTTGAATGAGTAGGTGTGTCCAAACTTTTGACTGGTACTGTATATGGAAATGTATATTGACTTTGTTGTCCTTAAGCCATTTTTGCCACAACTTTGGAAGTATGCTTGGGGTCATTGTTCATTTGGAAGACCCATTTGCGACCAAGCTTTAACTTCCTGACTGATGTCTTGAGATGTTGCTTCAATATATCCACATAATTTTACCAAAGTACGTTCATCTCTAGGAGACAGAACGCGTCTCCTTCCTGACGGCTGCATGGTCCCATGGTGTTTATACTTGCGTACTATTGTTTGTACAGATGAATGTGGTACCTTCAGGCATTTGGAAATTGCTCCCAAGGATGAACCAGACTTGTGGAGGTCTACAATTTTTGGGCTGATTTCTTTTGATTTTCCCATGATGTCAAGCAAAGAGGCACTGAGTTTGAAGGTAGACCTTGAAATACATCCACAGGTACACCTCCAATTCACTCAAATGATGTCAATTAGCCTATCAGAAGCTTCATTTTCTAGAATTTGACAAGCTGTTTAAAGGCACAGTCATCTTAGTGTATGTAAACTTCTGACCCACTGGAATTGTGATACAGTGACTTATAAGTGAAATAGTCTGTCTGTAAACAATTGTTTACTTGTGTCATGCACAAAGTAGATGTCCTAACTGACTTGCCAAAACTATAGTTTGTTAACAAGAAATTTGTGGAGTGGTGAAAAACTAGTTTTAATGACTCCAACCTAAGTGTATGTAAACTTCCGACTTCAACTGTATATAGAAGTGATTTCCACAGTGATTTCAGTCAGAGCAGAAAAGTACAGCCTTTCCTCCCATCTATATTGAAAAAAATTATAAACGCAACATGTAAAGTGTTAGTCCCATGTTTCATGAGCTGAAATAAAAAATCCCAGAAATGTTCCATACACACAAAAAGCTTATTTCTCTCAAATTCTGCCCAAATTTGTTTACATCCCTGTTAGTGAGCATTTCTCCTTTGCCAAGATAATCCATCCACCTGACAGGTGTGGCATATCAAGAAGCTGATTGGTTCTGGGGTGATGAGGACAGTTTTACTATTCATGGAAGAAAATGAAATGCTGTCCTTTCAGTAATGGGAAGAGGACCAAGGGAGAAATGCAGACAGTAAGCTAAACGCTATTGAAAAATTAAGGGGGAAACGGTAGGGAACAAAAAAACGGGTAAAGAAAAAAAGAAGTACATGACTGCACTCTAAAAGTTGAAGAGCTTTAGGGGTATTCATTAACTCCCTAGGTGAGTTGAACTATATAACACACACAGACACACACACACAGGCCAGACTAATCTGATAAAGACCTGAGGGCTCCTCTCTCCATAGTGTGTCTGGGGGGTCGAACACAGAGGTCAAAGCCTATTGGACGAACACAGTATACACATTAACCCTCGCTGATTGAGTTTAGCCAATCATAACCCTGGCTAATTGCCTTTATCCAATCATAAACCCCACAATTAGCATCAAGGTTTTGGCCCAACAGGGACATGACCTCTGTCAGAGCACCAGGGTTACTGTGTTTACGCCACAGGTCCAACACTGTCTACAGACTACCCACCATGCAGTGGGGTTGACTTCAGCTGGTAATGAGGTTAGAGGCTCCAGAGATGCAGGCTGTGTTTGGTTTGGTTTAGAAGACTGTGGTGGGAGGTGACCTTGCCTAAGGGAGAGTCACACACAAACACACTGTATACTGTACACACAAACACACACTACACACACTCAGAATGTCACATTGGTCTTAATGATTACCTTAGGTCCCAGTGGGACCTACATCATGTATGAATGAAGTTCATTCCCTCTCTCAGCTCCCTAGAGCAACTCAGAACCCCTCATAAGCAAATATAATTGACGGCAGAGATTGGTTTGGTGTGTGTGTAGGTGTGTGTCCTCCAAAAAGGTTATCGCTCTCCATATTCCCTCCTGGGTAGAATCTAAAGCATCATTATGGCAGGGTAGCAACAAAACAATCAGACATATTGACGTGTCCTTGTTGTTTTTCTCAAACATCTTTTCATCAACCACCTTGGTCTTCCTTCCTCCCTCCCTCCCTCTCTCCTGCTCTCTTCTTCCCCCTCTTTCTCGCTCTCCTCCCTCCCTCAGTAACACATTGATTAAGCGTGGTATAGCATCAAAACAGAAGCCATTGATTTTCTAAAGCGTTAATGGAGGCCTTGGGGCAAGGCAAGCTCATTAAAACCATACACGGGTCAAGCTGCTGTAATGAGACAACATTCGTTTACTGGGAGCTTAACTACACTAGACTGGAAAATCCATCCATCGCTCCCACTAATTGAACGGTGATTGTAATGGGTTTCCAATCTTCCACACACACAGAGAGAGAGAGAGAGAGAGAGAGAGAGAGAGAGAGAGAGAGAGAGAGAGAGAGAGAGAGAGAGAGAGAGAGAGAGAGAGAGAGAGAGAGAGAGAGAGAGGAGAGAGAGAGAGAGAGAGAGAGAGAGAGAGAGAGAGAGAGAGAGAGAGAGAGAGAGAGAGAGAGAGAGAGAGAGAGAGAGAGAGAGAGAGAGAGAGAGAGAGAGAGAGAGAGAGAGAGAGAGAGAGAGAGAGAGAGAGAGAGAGAGAGAGAGAGAGATGTGGGTTTTGAAAGCTATATAATCTCAAATCAAATCGTATTTGCCACATGCGCCGAATACAACTGGTGTAGACTTTACCGTAATCAAATTTACTTACGGGCCGGCCCCTTCCCAACAATGCAAAGAGTAAGATTTAGAAAAGTAACGATATCTTCACTATTCACTGGGTATCAGTACTGAGTCGATGTGCAGGGGAACGAGGTAATTGAGGTAGATATGATAGGGGTAAAGTGACTAGGCAACAGGAAAGATAATAAACAGTAGCAGCAGCGTATCTGATGAGTCAAAAGAGTTAGTGCAAAGAGGGTCAATGCAGAGAGTCCGGGTAGCTATTTGGTTAAAGGAATAGTGGAAAAATCCACTAATTCCTATAATTTGCAGTGTTAAGTAACACAAATATATGAGAACAATATTTTTGATGAACAAATGTTTCATTTTGTCATTATAATAAGGTTGGTAGCAACATGTGAAAATCATTGTAGAAATCTGTTGCAGCTCAAGTCGACTACAAAACCCACAACGCAATACAACGCAATGCTCTGTATTATATATATTTTTTTTCACCTTTATTTAACCAGGTAAGCCAGTTGAGAACAAGTTCTCATTTAGAACTGCGACCTGGCCAAGATAAAGCAAAGAAGTGCGATAAAAAAGCAACAACACAGAGTTACATATGGGGTAAACAAAACATAAAGTCAAAAATACAACAGAAAAATATACAGTGTGTGCAAATGTAGCAAGTTATGGAGGTAAGGCAATAAATAGGCCATAGTACGAACTAATTACAATTTAGTATTAACACTGGAATGATAGAGAGATGATGTGCAAATAAAGATACTGGGGTGCAAATGAGCAAAATAAATAACAATATGGTTAGTTGGGTGGGCTAATTTCAGATGGGCTGTGTACAGGTGCAGTGATCGGTAAGGTGCTCTGACAACTGATGCTTAAAGTTAGTGAGGGAGATAAGAGTCTCCAGCTTCAGAGATTTTTGCAGTTCGTTCCAGTCATTGGCAGCAGAGAACTGGAAGGAATGGTGGCCAAAGGTGGTGTTGGCTTTGGGGATGACCAGTGAGATATACCTGCTGGAGCGCATACTACGGGTGGGTGTTGCTATGGTGACCAATGAGCTAAGATAAGGCAGGGATTTGCCTAGCCGTGATTTATAGATGACCTGGAGTCAGTGGGTTTGGTGACGAATATGTAGTGAGGACCAGCCAACAAGAGCGTACAGGTCACAGTGGTGGGTAGTATATGGGGCTTTGGTGACAAAACGGATGGCACTGTGATAGACTACATCCAATTTGCTGAGTAGAGTGTTGGAGGCTATTTTGTAAATGACATCGCCGAGTCAAGGATCGGTAGGATAGTCAGTTTAACGAGGGCATGTTTGGCAGCATGAGTGAAGGAGGCTTTGTTGCGAAATAGGAAGCCGATTCTAGATTTAACTGTGGATTGGAGATGCTTAATGTGAGTCTGGAAGGATAGTTTACAGTCTAACCAGACACCTAGGTATCACCGAGAGTAGTGATTCTAGTCGGGTGGGCGGGTGCCAGCAGCATTCGATTGAAGAGCATGCATTTAGTTTTACTAGTGTTTAAGAGCAGTTGGAGGCTACGGAAGGAGTGTTGTATGGCATTGAAGCTCGTTTGGAGGTTTGTTAACACAGTGTCCAATGAAGGGCCAGATGTATACAAAATGGTGACGTCTGCGTAGAGGTGGATCTGAGAGTCACCAGCAGCAAGAGCGACATCATTGATATACACAGAGAAAAGAGTCGGCCCGAGAATTGAACCCTGTGGCACCCCCATAGAGACTGCCATAGGTCCAGACAACAGGCCCTCCGATTTGACACATTGAACTCTATCTAAGAAGTAGTTGGTGAACCAGGCGAGGCAGTCATTTGAGAAACCAAGGCTATTTAGTCTGCCAATAAGAATGCTGTGGTTGACAGAGTCGAAAGCCTTGGCCAGGTCGATGAAGACGGCTGCACAGTACTGTCTATTATCGATTGCGGTTATAATATTGTTTAGGTCCTTGAGCGTGGCTGAGGTGCACCCATGACCAGCTCGGAAACCGGATTGCATAGCGGAGAAGGTACGGTGTGATTCGAAATGGTCGGTGATCTGTTTGTTAACTTGGCTTTCAAAAACTTTCGAAAGGCAGGGCAGGATGGATATACAGTGGGGGAAAAAAGTATTTAGTCAGCCACCAATTGTGCAAGTTCTCCCACTTAAAAAGATGAGAGAGGCCTGTAATTTTCATCATAGGTACACGTCAACTATGACAGACAAATTGAGATTTTTTTTCTCCAGAAAATCACATTGTAGGATTTTTAATGAATTTATCTGCAAATTATGGTGGAAAATAAGTATTTGGTCACCTACAAACAAGCAAGATTTCTGGCTCTCACAGACCTGTAACTTCTTCTTTAAGAGGCTCCTCTGTCCTCCACTCGTTACCTGTATTAATGGCACCTGTTTGAACTTGTTATCAGTATAAAAGACACCTGTCCACATCCTCAAACAGTCACACTCCAAACTCCACTATGGCCAAGACCAAAGAGCTGTCAAAGGACACCAGAAACAAAATTGTAGACCTGCACCAGGCTGGGAAGACTGAATCTGCAATAGGTAAGCAGCTTGGTTTGAAGAAATCAACTGTGGATACAATTATTAGGAAATGGAAGACATACAAGACCTGATAATCTCCCTCGATCTGGGGCTCCACGCAAGATCTCACCCCATGGGGTCAAAATGATCACAAGAACGGTGAGCAAAAATCCCAGAACCACACGGGGGGACCTAGTGAATGACCTGCAGAGAGCTGGGACCAAAGTAACAAAGCCTACCATCAGTAACACACTACGCCGCCAGGGACTCAAATCCTGCAGTGCAAGACGTGTCCCCCCTGCTTAAGCCAGTACATGTCCAGGCCCGTCTGAAGTTTGCTAGAGTGCATTTGGATGATCCAGAAGAGGATTGGGGAGAATGTCATATGGTCAGATGAAACCAAAATATAACTTTTTGGTAAAAACTCAACTCGTCGTGTTTGGAGGACAAAGAATGCTGAGTTGCATCCAAAGAACACCATACCTACTGTGAAGCATGGGGGGTGGACACATCATGCTTTGGGGCTTTTTCTGCAAAGGGACCAGGACTGACTGATCCGTGTAAAGGGAAAGAATGAATGGGGCCATGTATCGTGAGATTTTGAGTGAAAACCTACTTCCATCAGCAAGGGCATTGAAGATGAAACGTGGCTGGGTCTTTCAGCATGACAATGATCCCAAACACACCGCCCGGGCAACAAAGGAGTGGCTTCGTAAGAAGCATTTCAAGGTCCTGGAGTGGCCTAGCCAGTCTCCAGATCTCAACCCCATAGAACATCTTTGGAGGGAGTTGAAAGTCCGTGTTGCCCAGCGACAGCCCCAAAACATCACTGCTCTAGAGAAGATCTGCATGGAGGAATGGGCCAAAATACCAGCAACAGTGTGTGAAAACCTTGTGAAGACTTACAGAAAATGTTTGACCTGTGTCATTGCCAACAAAGGGTATATAACAAATTATTGAGAAACTTTAGTTATTGACCAAATACTTATTTTCCACCATAATTTGCAAATAAATTTATTAAAAATCCTACAATGTGATTTTCTGGAATTGTTTTTCTCATTTTGTCTGTCATGGTTGACGTGTACCTATGATGAAAATTACAGGCCTCTCTCATCTTTTTAAGTGGGAGAACTTGCACAATTGGTGGCTGAATAAATACTTTTTTTCCCCACTGTAGGTCTTTAACAGTTTGGATCTAGAGTGTCACCACCTTTGAAGAGGGGGATGACCGCGGCAGCTTTCCAATCTCTGGGGATCTCAGACGTTACGAAAGAGAGGTTGAACAGGCTAGTAATAGGGGTTGCGACAATTTCAGCTGCTAATTTTAGAAAGAAAGGGTCCAGATTGTCTAGCCCAGGTGATTTTTAGGGGTCCAGATTTTGCAGCTCTTTCAGAACATCAGCTGTCTGAATTTGTGTGAAAGAGAAGCGGGGAGGGTGCAGAGCTGGTGGCCGGGGTAGTGGTAGCCAGGTGGAAAGCATGGCCAGCCTTATCAAAATGCTTGTTGAAATTCTCGATTATTGTAGATTTATTGGTGGTGATAGTGTTTCCTAGCCTCAGTGCAGTGGGCAGCTGAGAGGAGGTGCTCTTATTCTCCATGGACTTTACAGTGTCCCAAAACTTTTTGGAGTTAGTGCTACAGAATGCACATTTCTGTTTGAAAAAGCTAGCCTTTGCTGAGGAGAACCAGGGGCTATATCTGTTCTTAGTTCTGTATTTTTTGAATGGGGCATGTTTATTTAAGATTGAGAGGAATTTACTTTTAAAGAACAACCAGGCATCCTCTACTGACGGAATGAGATCGATATCCATCCAGGATACCTGGGCCAGGTCAATTAGGAAGGCCTGCTCGCTAAAGTGTTTTAGGGAGCGTTTGACAGTGATGAGGGGTGGACCCGTTACGGACGCAGGCAATAAGGCAGTGATCGCTGAGATCCTGGTTGAAGACAGCGGAGGTGTATTTAGAGGGTAAATTAGTCAGGATGATATCTATGAGGGTGCCCATGTTTACGGATTTAGGGTTGTACCTGGTAGGTTCCTTGATCATTTGTGTGAGATTGAGGGCATCTAGTTTGGATTGTAGGATGGCCGGGGTTTTAAGCATATCCCAGTTTAGGTCACCAAGCAGTACGAACTCTGATGATAGATGGGGGGCAATCAATTCACATATGGTGTCCAGGCCACAGCTGGGGGCTGAGTGGGTCTGTAGCAAGCGGCAACAGTGAGAGACTTATTTCTGGAAAGGTGGATTTTTAGAAGTAGGAGCTCAAACTGTTTGGGCACAGACCTGGATAGTATGATAGAGCTCTGCAGGCTATCTCTACAGTATATTGCAACTCCACCCCCTTTGGCAGTTCTATCTAGATGGAAAATGTTGTAGTTGGGGATGGACATTTCTGAATTTTTGGTGGCCTTCCTAAGCCAGGATTCAGACACTGCTAGAACATCAGGGTTGGCGGAGTGTGCTAATGCAGTGAATAACTCAAACTTAGGAAGGAGGCTTCTGATGTTAACATGCAAAAAGCCAAGGCTTTTACGGCTACAGAAGTCAACAAATGATAGCGCCTGGGGAGTAGGAAAAATACTGGGGGCTGCAGGGCCTGGGTTAACCTCTACATCACCAGAGGAACAGAGGAGAACTAGAATAAGGATACGGCTAAAGGCTTTAAGAACTGGTCTTCTAGTGTGTTATGTACAGAGAATAAAGGGGGCAGTTCTCTGTGCGTTGTAGAATAGATTCAGGGCATTATGTACAGACAAGGATATGGAAGGATATGAGTACAGTGGAGGTAAACCTAAGCGTTGGGTAACAATGAAAGAGATAGCATCACTGGAGGCACCGATTGAGCTGGTCTCTGTGTGTGTGGGGGGTGGAACAAAGGAGCTATTTGAGGCAGTTTGAGAGGGACTTGGGGCTCTACAGTGAAATTGTATAATAAGAACTAACTGGAACAACAATAGGCAAGGCATATTGACATGGGAGAGAGGCATAAAGCAATCACAGGTGTTATTCGAGAGAGCTAAGACAACAACTGGTAATGGCGATGAAAGTTTGGGCTGAGGCTAAACAGATAAAACAGGACAGGGTACCGTGTAAAGGAACAGTCCATCAGGCATCAGCTGTGCAGCTGAGTGATCATAAGGTCCAGTGAACAGCAATGTGAGTCCGAGAGCAGTTCGAGTTGGTGCTACAGCACAGGCGATCAGGAAGCACGGCTGTTGAATTGCGTGTGCTAGCGGGCCGGGGCTAGCAGATGGATCTTCGTGGTCGTCGCAACGGAAAGCCTGTTGAAACCACAGACGATTACGTCGGCAGACCAGTCGTGATGGATCAGTGGGGCTCCGTGTCGACACTAGGAGGTCCCGTCCGGTTGAAAGTTACGATGATCCAGTGTTAAAGGTCCAGTGATTCAGTGATTCCGGCAGAACATTCTATATGTTCTGGGTCGATAACGTGCTGTGCAGACTGGCCGATAATAGTCCAGGCTAGAGCTGGCTGGTAGCCACGGACAATGGTGAAAAAAACCTGCTAAGGGTGGCTAATAGCAAGTAGCTAGTTAGCTGGCTACTCCCATCCGGTAGACAGAGAGGTAGATAGCCGGGATATGGGCCTGGCTCGAGGCTAGCTCAAGGCTAACTGGTGCTTGCTTCGGGGGCAGTGGTGATTAGCCAACAGCAACATCCATTCGGTTGCGGCTAGCTGGTTGCGATCCGGTGTTAAGGTCCAGTGATTCAGTTATTCTGGCAGAAAATCTGATGTTCTGGGTGAAAAAACCCGCTAACGGTGGCTAATAGCAAGTAGCTAGTTAGCTGGCTAGCTAGTTTCAACTGGAGATTCTAGATAAAAAGGTAAGTAAATAATAGAATCCGTTCCACATTGAGTGAGGCGGGTTGCAGGAAAGTATATTTAGTAGAAGGATGAAAAGTGTGATAGGGGAATATATACAACAAAATAAAAAAAACAGGCTATTTACACGGACATGACCGCACTGCTACGCCATCTTGGACACTCGTGGAGCTGGCTGGCTAGCTAGGTAGCTAGTTAGCTAACGTAGCTACACACAATAATACCAAAGTCAATATCAGCATGTGACGTAGCTAGTTAGCTGTCAAATCGCCTAAACAAACTGCACTATCAATTTAGGAGTCTACCATCTCACCATGTTCAACCTGCAGATCGATGTGCCTCGCCGTGTGGAGTCTGATATTCGCAATGGCCATGCAACGGCACCATTCAATGCACCCTGGACTGAAGAGGCAGACAAATAGGGGAAACCTCTGTTAAAATACACATTTCTCGAGGTAGGAATATTTAAAAAACAAAATATGATCAATGGCTCATTCAAGAGAAGACAACCTCTCGCGTTATGACATCGGCCAGTATTGAAATCTGACATGTGTGATCAACGTTTTTCGCGATCTAAAAGTCGTATTCCTATTAACTTCCAGTGTAGTGAAAGCGGCTTTATCGTAATGCTACGTTATACCGGCCAAATTTCTGCCTTCTTGAACGGCAATAGCTCAGATACACATGAAAACATTAAATGACCATGGGAATCGATAGAACATCGCTCAGAGATGCACAAAAACAATATAACATTAAAATTGGGTGAATCTTTAGTAGTTTAGTAGTCTTATGGCTTGGGGGTAGAAGCTGTTCAGGGTCCTGTTGGTTCTAGACTTGGTGCATCCGTACTGCTTGCCTTGCGGTAGGGTTGTTGGTTCGATTCCCATGGGGGTCCAGCACGGAGAGAAAAAATAAGTATGAAATGTATGAACTCACTACTGTAAGTCGCTCTGGATAAGAGTGTGTGCTAAATGACAAAAAATGTAACAGTCTATGACTTGGGTGGCTGGACTCTTAGACACATTTTAGGGCCTTCCTCTGAAACTGCCTGGTATAGAGGTCCTGGATGGCAGAGAGCTCGGCCCCAGTGATGTACTGGGCCTTACGCACTACCCTCTGTAGTGCCTTGCGGTCGGATGGCAAGCAGTTGCCATACCAAGCGCTGATGCAGCCAGTCAAGATGCTCTCAGTGATGCAGTTGTATAACTTTTTGAGGATCTGAGGGCCCATGCTAAATCTGTTCAGCCTTCTGAGTGGGAAGAGGCATTGTCGAGCCTTTTTCACGACTGTGTTGGTGTGTGTGGACCATGTTAATTCCTTAGGGATGTGGACATCGAGGTACTCTTGACCCGCTCCACTACAGCCCTGTCGATGTGGATGGGGGCATGCTCGGCCCTCCGTTTCCTGTAGTCCACGATAAGCTCCTTTGTCTTGCTGACGTTGAGGGAGAGGTTGTTGTCATGGCACCACACTGCCAGGTCATTGACCTCCTCTTTATAGGCGGTCTCATCGTCGTCGGTGATCAGGCATACCACCGTTGTGTTGTCAGCAAACTTAATGATGGCGTTAGAGTCGTGCATGGCCACGCAGTCGCTGGTGAACAGGGAGTACAGAAGGGGACTAAGCAAGCACCCCTGAGTGGCCCCCTGTGTTGAAGGTCCTCGTGGAAGATGTGTTGTTGCCCACCCTCACCACCTGGGGCGGCACGTCAGGAAGTCCAGGATCCAGTTGCAGAGGGAGGTGTTCAATCCCAGGGTCCTGAGCTTGGTGATGAGCTTGGAGGGCACTATGGTGTTGAACGCTGAGCTGTAGTCAATAAACAGCATTCTGACATAGGTGTTCCTCTTGTCCAGGTGAAAGAGGGCAGTGTGGAGTGCAATAGAGATTGCGTCATCTGTGGATCTGTTGGGGCAGTATGTGAATTGGAGTGGGTCCAGGGTGTCTGGGATGATGGTGCTGATGTGTGTCATGACCAGCCTTTCAAAGCACTTCATAATTACACATGTGAGTGCCACAGGGAGATAGTCATTAAGGCAGGTTACCTTGGAGTTCTTGGGAACAGGGACAATGGGGGTCAGCTTGAAACATTTTGGGATTGCAGACTGGGACAAGGAGAGAAAATGTCAGTGAAGACACTTGCCAGCTGGTCTGCGCATGCTCTGAGAACGTGTCCTGGTATTTCGTCTGGCCTGGTGGCCTTGCGAGAGCGAGATCACACAGTCATCTGGAATAACGGGCTTTCATGCAAGACTTGGTGTTGTTTTCCTTGAAGCGAGCCTGAAAGGCATTTAGCTCATTTGGGAGTTCTGCGTCACTGGGCATCTCATGGCTGGGTTTCCCTTTGTACAGTGCCTTGCAAAAGTATTCATCCCCCTTGGCATTTTTCCTATTTTGTTGCATTATAACCCGTAATGTAAATAGATTTTTATTTGGATTTCATGGAATGGACATACACAAAATAGTCCAAATTGGTGAAGTGAAATTAAGAAAATAACTTGTTTAAACTAATTCTAAAAAATTAATAACGGAAAAGTGGTGCATGCATATGGATTCACCCCCTTTGCTATGAATCCCCTAAATAAGATCTGGTGCAACCAATTACCTTCAGAAGTCACATAATTAGTTAAATAAAGTCCACCTGTGTGCAAACTAAGTGTCACATGGTCTCAGTATATATACACCTGTTCTGAAAGGCCCCAGAGTCTGCAACACCGCTAAGCAAGGGGCAACACCAAGCAAGCGGCACCATGAAGACCAAGGCGCTCTCCAAACAGGTCAGGGACAAAATTGTGGAGAAGTACAGATCAGGGTTGGGTTATAAAAAAATATCTGAAACTTTGAACATCCCCACGGAGCACCATTAAATCCATTATTAACAAATGGAAAGAATATGGCACCACAACAAACCTGCCAAGAGAGGGCCGCCCACCAAAACTTACAGACCAGACAGGGAGGGCATTATTCAGAGAGGCAACAAAGAAACCAAAGATAACCCTGAAGGAGCTGCAAAGCTCCACAGTGGAGATTGGAGTATCTGTCCATAGGGCCACTTTAAGCCGTACACTCCACAGAGCTGGGCTTAACGGAAGAGTGGCCAGAAAAAAAGCCATTGCTTAAAGAAAAAAAATAAGCAAACACGTTTGGTGTTCGCCAAACATATGGAAGAAGGTACTCTGGTCAGATGAGACTAAAATTGAGCTTTATGGCTATCAAGGAAAACGCTATGTCTGGCGCAAACCCAACACCTCTCATCACCCCGAGAACACCATCCCCACAGTGAAGCATGGTGGTGGCAGCATCATGCTGTGGGGATTTTTTTCATCGTCAGGGACTGGGAAACTGGTCAGAATTGAAGGAATGATGGATGGCGCTAAATACAGGGAAATTCTTGAGGGAAACCTGTTTCAGTCTTCCATAGATTTGAGACTGGGACGGAGGTTCACCTTCCAGCAGGACAATGACCCTAAGCATACTGCTAAAGCAACACTCGAGTGGTTTAAGGGGAAACATTTAAATGTCTTGGAATGGCCTAGTCAAAGCCCAGATCTCAATCCAATTGAGAATCTGTGGTATGACTTAAAGATTGCTGTACACCAGCGGAACCCATCCAACTTGAAGGAGCTGGAGCAGTTTTGCCTTGAAGAATGGGCAAAAATCCCAGTAGCTAGATGTGCCAAGCTTATAGAGACATACCCCAAGAGACTTGCAGCTGTAATTGCTGCAAAAGGTGTCTCTACAAAGTATTGACTTGAATAGTTATGCACGCTCAACTTTTCTGGGTTTTTTGTCTTATTTCTTGTTTGTTTCACAATAAAAACTATTTTGTATCTTCAAAGTGGTAGGCATGTTGTGTAAATGAAATGATACAAACCCTAAAAAAATCAATTTTAATTCCAGGTTGTAAGGCAACAATATAGGAAGAATGCCAAGGGGGGTGAATACTTTCGCAAGCCACTGTAATCCGTTATCGTCTGCGAGCCCTGTCACATCCGACGAGAGTCAGAGCCGGTGTATATTGTTATTTTGCATGTTTGATGTCTCTTTGGAGGTCGTAGTGGGCTTTCTTGTAGCGTAACTCTAACCTTTAGCCCAGCCTGTATATTGCCTGTAATCCATGGTTTTTGGGTTGGATACGTTCATATAGACACTGTGGGGATGACGTCGTCTATGTACTTATTGATGAAGCCAATGACGGATGTGGTAAACTCCTTAATGCTATCGGATGAATCGCAGAACATATCCCAGTCTATAGTAGCAAAACAGTCTTGTAGCCTTGCGTCTACTTCATCGGACCTCTTCCATAATGAGCGCGTCACTGGTACTTCCTGTTTGAGCTTTTGTTTGTAAACAGGAAGCAGGAGGATACAGTCGTGGTCTGATTTGCCGAAGGGAGGGTGAGGGAGGGCCTTGTATGCGTTTCTATGGGTAGAATAAAAGTGGTCTAGCTTTTTAGCGCCCCTAGTGGCGCAGGAGATGTGTTGGTAGAAGTGAGTGAGGAAGCTATATTCCTTAGAAGGAATAATAATAATAATAATAATAATATGCCATTTAGCAGACGCTTTTATCCAAAGCGACTTACAGTCATGTGCGCATACATTTTTTGCGTATGGGTGGTCCCGGGGATCGAACCCACTACCCTGGCGTTACAAGCGCCGTGCTCTACCAGCTGAGCTACAGAGGACCACTATGAGATGAGATAAATGCTTCTCTCTTCAATTCCACCTTCATTTTGAAGCCATGTTCAGAGCTGCTTTGCACATGAATTTCAATACACATTTTCAATAAACAAAATGTTTGCTTCATCACATTTCTGGTGTAAATTAGAATGATTATTCTGGCAACTACTTTACATTACGTGCTCATATTGAGAGCTATATGTTAGTTGTTTTTTCTCATGGTTGTTTTCTACGGTGTATCTGCCACCGTACCCTGCCATGTACCCTGCCATGAGCATAACCGTGTGTTCCAGCTTAACTCTTCTAAACAAATATGTTGTGTGTGTTACATGGTGCTCTGCAGCAGTAGGAGTGTGATTGTAATCATGCAGGCTGGGGAGATTGTATTTATGCAGTGTTTATTGTTCCCTATCAGAGGCCAATATGCTAGCAGCAGATGCTGGCCCCCTGACTGAACTAGATGCTACAGCAGTTAAACTCTGGTCGCAGTGTGTGTGTGGGGGCGTGTGTGTCGTTTACAGCAAAACTAAACTACTTTGGACAGAGTCATTTGCTCACTTAGATTTTATTTATCTACAGATTTGTGGGTGATAACACCCCATTGAGATGAATCATCTTATATACAAGGGTTTCCCGAGACAACAACAATAACACACACACCAACACACCAAGCAAACAGTAACAATGTGAGATGTAATATCTAATAAGATGTTATCTGTGTGTATGTGTTACTGTGGGTGTTATGAGAAGCTATATTATTTTGAGAGAGAGAGAGAGAGAGAGAGAGAACAACTGCCCTTTCAGCTGACTCATTATGGTAAATAAATCGGCTAATTTCAATCACCCATGATATTATGTTGTTGTTCCATTTTAACTATCATTTGGGAAGCTTTACTCACATTTAAAAGGTTATTATGTTCCTCATTATTACGAACAAACCAAGCATTGAAATAGATCAGGAGGCAGAATTAGCTTCAGCTCACAACACTAAACTGCCTGCTGGAAATGCCGCCGCGTCATGAAGTTGATATTACATTACATTTTACATTTTAGTCATTTAGCAGACGCTCTTATCCAGAGCGACTTACAGTTAGTGAATACATATTTTTTTATACTGGCCCCCCGTGGGAATCGAACCCACAACCCTGGCGTTGCAAACGCCATGCTCTATCAACTGAGCTACATCCCTGCCGGCCATTCCCTCCCCTACCCTGGACAACGCTGGGCCAATTGTGCGCCGCCCATGAGTCTCCCAGTCACGGCCGGCTGCGACAGAGCCTGGATTCAAACCAGGATCTAGTGGCACAGTTAGCACTGCGATGCAGTGCCTTAGACCACTGCGCCACTCAGGAGTACTATTATTATAGGAAACATCCACCAGTCCAGTTACTGATGGAGCTGAAATAAATGTAGGAGTTTTAAGCATTAAGCACATTAAAATGGAGACAGGAAGCAGGAAGGGACGAAAGAGATAGGGAAGGGGTAGGGATGAGGGAGGCTCCAGGCTGGCCTGAGCTCTCCTTATCAGCCCTGTGGCAGTGGGTCTCCCAGCCCTGCCTAACACAGCATATACCCCAGCTGCCGCCCTGCATGCTACACACCAACCCCATACAGTCCAGCCATAAACCTCTGTCCAGCTCAGCCCTGCAAGCCCCAGGACCAGACAGCACCACCTTCACTTGACCTCCAGTCAGCCCAGGGCCTGAATCCTGTAGAGGAGCAGGAGGGAGATGGAGAGGGCTTCACTCTCACAGAGAAGACCAGCAGGGTTTAGGATTAAGATTAAGCCTTTCTGTTGGCTTTGTTGATAACTGTAGTTATTATTATACAGTAGCTGGCCTTTCTGAGTTTGTTGTGATGCTTGACTCAACCTTCATTTATTTTACCAAATGAATGTGAGTTCAGTAATAGACAGACTCGTTAACCAAATTAATGTAAAGTCGGTAAAGTGATTTGGTATTTGATTTACTTTCTTCAATCATCATCATCACGTGACTGTAGCACACCATTTCCCCTCTATTCAAACTTTCCCATTGCTTTTGTGTAGGCCTACTCTCCTAGCCACTAAAAACATGTTGTTGAGTGGTGTACAGTGTTTGTTGCCACTAATGTCTAGTTGATTAGGCCTACATGTTGCATTGATTTTGCTATTTTGATTTATGTTGATTCGCCATTTGAGAATGCTCAGACAGGGACACATGTCCTGCACCTATTGGACATCCTCATGCTGCCATCACCTATCACCCCCCTTGGCCGTGAGACATGGTACCCTTTGATACACCCCCAAATAGAACGTGTTCACCATCTATTTTGAAGGGTTTTAATAATACCGGTATGTATGTAGATAAATCTTAGCCAACTGTTTACCGCGTTGAGTTAATGAGATATGAATTAGTGAGAGGCTGATATCACCTGTTGACTGCTGTAGTAGAGCCCTGAGCCAATATTTACACAGAACTCATTTAATCAGCACACGGGTAATATGATTTATATTAACACAGCTAACTAACCGCTCCTCCGTGGTAGACCTGCTGTCACTGAAGGATCCACAGATGACAGTAAAACCCTTAGCACTGTAACTGTGGTCAATATAATTATAGTAGATTATTAATTTTATATATTCTATGTTAATTTATAGATGATTGAGCATGGATGCTCCAGGCGTATTACTGGGAAAGCAAAGCCTTTCATGTGAAATGATTAAGCATGTGAAATGATTAAGCATATTCATTATGCTTAAGCATATAATCAGAAGCTAGTGTCAGCCTTCCATCTCTAATGAGATTAAATGTTAGTAGTTGAACCCCTGACCTCTAACGATCTCTCTGATTGGCCCCTCCAGGTCCCTTTATGGTGGGTGTGCTAAAGAAGGACTGGGCATCTCAGAACAGTATTGCCCTGTCGTGGCTGGAGCCAGAACAGACCTCCCTCCTGGTGGTTGACTATGAGGTCAAGTACTTTGAGAAGGAACATGAGGAGTTGAGCTACTCGTCGACGCGGACCAAAGCCCCCAGTGTGGTCATCACAGGATTAAAACCCTCCACCTGCTACGTCTTCAGCCTGAGAACACGCACCTCCGCTGGACACAGCGCCTATAGCCCCAAATGCGAGTATGAGACCACGGACGACAGTGAGTACCTCTTACCTCCCTCTGTGTCTGTTTCATGACCCAAAACACTTAACCCTTGACCCCAAACACTTAACCCTAGATGTAATCAATTAAAAGAGCAATACATGAACTTGACAATGTGCTGGTGATGTTGGTTGTATTTCTATTGACTTTCAGAGAGGCTTTAATTTCCTCCCTCCCGGAGACCATGCTGAATACTAACAGCCAGTCATGCGTTTGTGTTTCTGTCCTGTGGACAGTTCTTGACAGGGTTCTCACTTGAATTTTACTGTACCCGGGTTTCTATTTTAGCAGACGTATTTTAGAAGAGGTGCCAGGACTCAAACAGTAGAAATATAGAGGTGTAGGTTCCCGAGTACCGGTCAGCGCCGGCCCACTCCAACCGCTGATCTGACCTCGTGGCCTCTCCTCTCCTGTCTTCTTCTCTCCTCTTTTCCCCCTGTCCTCTCGTCTATCCGGCTGAAGAGCTTTCTTTATCTTGCGGATCAGACAGTCCAGGCCTGACTTTGTTCTAGACCCAGACCCCAGCTACACACACACATACACTCTCGCGCACACACACACACACACACACTCCGACCCTCATACATCCACGCATACACACACACTTACAAATATATTTGCTCCGACCCTCACATACAAACACGCACCCACACGCTCAAAGCTCTCTCTCTCTCTCTCTCATGTTTGGGTCTGCGTTGGGGGCCACACATCCTGATCTCCAATTCATATTCATTAAGTTTGAAGTATTGTAGAAATAAGTTTGCTAATAGCCATCATCTTTCAATTATTATGTGGGATTCGTTAGTCCTGTGAAGAGACAGAGAGAAGGAAAAATCATGAATATCAAATGGGGCCCATTTAGGCAAATGATCAGAGACTTAATCAACATTTCTTGAATGATTAATATTAATTAAATGGCACCAAGCATATGAATGATTCCTTCTAAAAGTTTATGGTTGTTTTTCAGACCAAGAGTTCAACAATCTCTCCATATTAAATTAAAGTCAGTTAATACTAACAATTTCTATTATTACTAATAAAAGTGCTTTTCTCTCCCTAGCAGGGGTTGGAACCGGTTCAGGGAACAGAACCTTATTTTAAAAGCATGGGAACTGGTTAATAATGTTATTTTACGTTCCGGCATTTTTTTCCAGTCCCACAAAAAACGTAACAAAGCGCGTATGCAAAAGCCCTCAATGTCACTCAGAAACGTATTTCAGTGTCTGCCTGTCTGTGAGCTGAAAATCTTTGCCAGTGTGTGTGTAGGATATCTGCCCCTCTCCTCCCTCCGAAGCATGCATAGTCTACTGTAGCTACTGACGTTACAAGCGTGATTCAGAAATTAGGGAGAGAGATTTTTAATTAGAGAAGAATGGATTAACTTTTTCAATGGTAGTTAATAATACTATAGTTATCACGTTTCACATTGGATTTATTAACTACAAAAAGGTAAGACGTGTTTTTATTTTACTTCTGGTGCCGCTCTGCATACACAAGCTTGTTAGCTAGCTGTGGTCTAGCTCTCGAAAATTCTAATCGGCATTATGTGTAATGTAATGGAACTGAGAGTCATGATCAAGGGCTAGCTATGGTCCAACGTTAGTTAAGCCAAGTTCAAAGACATTCAAAGTTCCTTCATAGAAGGATAGAATAATTCTGTGGGCCTAATTCAGATAATGCATGTCATAACAACAAGATGCCTAGCACTTCATACCCAGTGCTCTCCTCACCCGAAAAATTGCAGTCGCATCTCACACCCTACACTACACTTGTCTGTCCAATGCATGTACATATCTTGCCCGCTCCATAGCAAGCTGCTCTGTCCATTAGTAAAGTAATTTAATTTCGAGCTAAATGTAAAAAATAAATAAAATCAGGTTTAGAAAGGAACAGAAAGGAACAATATAAACCGTTACTTTTTTGGGGTTCGAATCGGTTCAAAACTTTATTTTGCTGGTCAGAACAGTGGAACGAAACAAATAAAATAATGGTTCTGTTCAGAACAAAACAATTGGAAAATAATTTTGGTTCCAACCCCTGCTCCCCAGTCTGCTTTTTAAAAAATGTTTTAATAGTTGTGTAGTTAAATTGTCTTGCAAAAACGATATACATGTGAATGTATATAGTTTTTGTGATGTCACCGCTCTACAAGTGATATGGCTGTATGTGTATACTTAAGCAATAATGCCCGACGCAACACTGAGTGCCTGAATACAGCCCTTAGCCGTGGTATATTGGCCACATACCACAAACACCTGAGGTGCCTTATTGCTATTATAAACTGGTTACCAACGTAATTAGAACAGTAAACAATACATTTTGCATCATACCCGTGGTATATTATCTGATATACACCATCATTAAGTTTGCCGACGACACAACAGTGGTAGGCCTGATCACCGACAACGATGAGACAGCCTATAGGGAGGAGGTCAGAGACCTGGCCGTGTGGTGCCAGGATAACAACCTCTCCCTCAACGTGATCAAGACAAAGGAGATGATTGTGGACTACAGGAAAAAAAGAGGACTGAGCACGCCCCCATTCTCATCGACGGGGCTGTAGTGGAACAGGTTGAGAGCTTCAAGTTCCTTGGTGTCCACATCACAAACTATCATGGTCCAAACACACCAAGAGAGTCGTGAAGAGGGCACGAAAAAGCCTATTCCCCCTCAGGAGACTGAAAAGATTTGGCATGGGTCCTCAGATCCTCAAAAGGTTCTACAGCTGCACCCTCGAGAGCATCCTGACTGGGTGCATCACCGCCTGGTATGGCAGCTGCTCGGCCTCCGACCGCAAGGCACTACAGAGGGTAGTGCGTACGGCCCAGTACATCACTGGGGCCAAGCTTCCTGCCATCCAGGACCTCTATACCAGGCGGTGTCAGAGGAAGGCCCTAAAAATTGTCAAAGACTCCAGCCACCCTAGTCATAGACTGTTCTCTCTGCTACCGCACGGCAAGCGGTACCGGAGCGCCAAGTCTAGGTCCAAAAGGCTTCTCAACAGCTTCTACCCCCAAGCCATAAGACTCCTGAACAGCTAATCATGGCTACCCGGACTATTTGCACTGCCCCCCCACCCCACCCCATCCCCCTCTTTTACGCTGCTGCTACTCTGTTTATTATCTATGCATAGTACTTTAACTCTACCCACATGTACATATTACCTCAAGTACCTCGACTAGCCGGTGCCCCCGCACATTGACTCTGTACCGGTACCCCCCTGTATATAGCCTCCCTACTGTTATTTTATTTTACTGCTGCTCTTTAGTTATTTGCTTTTATATTTTTACTTAACACTTTTTTTATTTTACTTTTTCTTTAAAAAACTGCATTGTTGGTTAAGGGCTTGTAAGTAAGCATTTAACTGTAATGTCTACACCTGTTGTATTCGGCACATGTGGAAAATAAAATTTGATTTGATTTGATATACCACGGCTTTCAGCCAATTAGCATCCAGGACCCAAACTACCCAGTTTATAATTGTAAATCACCTACCAATAATCAATCAATTGATTTGTCCCCTCCTCGTAGCGTCGGACATGGCTTCAGACCAGGGTCAAGTGTTGGTGATTGTCACGGCAGCCGTGGGTGGCTTCACTCTCCTCATCATCCTCACCCTCTTCTTCCTCATCACCGGACGGTAAGATATGTACACACACACACACAGATTTCTTGGGGACTTGGGCGATGTCCCAAGGGACTAATAGGTCATCAGAAAACAGTCAGCACCACAGACAACAGTCAGCACCACAGACAACAGTCAGCACCACAGACAACAGTCAGCACCACAGACAACAGTCAGCACCACAGACAGGACTGAATAATAATTCAGCCCCATGGACAGCACTAAATGTGTCTTCAGTAGCACTGAGAGGGCTGTATGATAGTTCAGCACCACACTACTGTGGACTGCTCCCTCTGTACTGAGAGGCCTACATGCAGTAATACAACTGCATTGGGCATTGCACCCTGAATTTTTTAAAGTACAAAAGTTAAAAAAGTGCGTAAAGAACAGTTAAAAGTAGGATGTTTCGGTGTGTGATGAAACCTTTGAGATTACCTTTAGGCTGTGTAGGTGTGAGCGTCTCTCTCTCTCTCTCTCTCTCTCTCTCTCTCTCTCTCTCTCTCTCTCTCTCTCTCTCTCTCTCTCTCTCTCTCTCTCTATCTCTCTCTCTCTCTGTTCTCTCTGTTCTGAAAAGCTTTCTAAGTAGGGTAGAGTACTGAGACACTGTGAACTTAGAGAAGTAGCTTCAAACAGGAACCAGTTAAAGCAGAACTGTGCATGCTCCTGTCCCTCTATCCTCATGTATATATCTGTGTATGTATATGTGACCGTCCGGCCTGTGTAGGAGTGTGTCTATCTCTGTACTTTACAGCATTCATACAGCCTACTCTAAACCCACACTACTGCTCTCCACTTCATCTTCAGGGTTATCTTTCAACACTCTCATCCCTCTCTCCTTTCTTGTCTCGTCTCTCTTTCGTCGCTTTACACTCTCTCCTCATCCTCTCATCCCTCTATCCTCGGCTCATCATCTCCAGCACCACCACAACATCAACATATGTGAACATTTGTAGTAAAAAATACAGAGGAAGATAAGAGTTTCCAATGACATCATCGGTGTGCATCCTGTGATTTTAACCAATTATGAGTTGGCATTGGCAACTAATTGTTGTTGATGATTTTCTACTACAAAACATAGGAACCCGCCATTTTCACATACTGTATGTTGATGTTGGGGTGGTGCTGGAGAGGATGAATATGAAGTAGAACATTTTTGAAATGTCACTTTAAGCCTGTAGTAAGGGGAGAGAGGACGTTGAATTACATTGACTTTTAGATTAAAGCTCTGGGGAGGGTTTGATATTGAGAGGTGGGCGGGTGTGTGCGTGTGTCTGTGTTGGTGAATATCCTCGTAAAGCCTCAAAGCCGCAACACTATCCTTTACCCTGCTTTCTGAGAACGCCTTTGAGAGAGTGTCTCTGTCTTTTTGTGTGTTTGTATTCAGCCTTTGTGTGTGTGTTTCTTTGTGTGTCTGTGTGTGTCTTCTTTTCAGCAGCAAAACATGAAAACCAGTGAGTCAGTGATAGAGTGGTGCTGGACAGGTCTGATAAAGGACAGGATTGTAGCTTTAATCAACACACTGACCCCATCACTGGAGGGCCACTGGCATTACACAAATCCCCCTCTCCTGTTTTCTCATCTTGTCTCTTCTCTCCTCTCCTCTCCTCTACACTCCTCCTCTTCTCTCTTCTCCTCCTCTTCTCCCTATAACCCTCCCCCTCTCTTCTCCTCCTCTATCTTCATTGCTATCTCCTCTGTCTGTCAGTGTCCAGGCCTCAGACCTCACACAGCAGGATCCCAACCTGGCAACCCATTGATATCCAGCGCTCTGATAGCCTCTCTGATCTGGCAACCTGGATCTTGTAAGGGGAAACCACAGTCGCTCACAAACACGCGCGCACACACCCCCACACACTAACATGCAGGCTTGTGCACTCCCACATTGACCCCTCCTCTCTCAGTAATGAGTGTGCTGATTGCTTTGGCCTCTGTCTAATTCCAATCAGCATAATTTAAACCTTCTTAATGTCAGATTCATGGACAATGGAGAACTTTCACTTTCCAACTTTAAAAAATTGGCTAACCAAGCCCCTGACCCTCTCCTCCTCTTTCCTCTCCTCCTCTCCTCCTCTCTCCTCTCCTCATCCAGGTGGACTCTGTCAGTTCCTGTTTGTCAATCTGCCAACACCAGCTGACAAGCTGTCTCAGTGATACCACACAAAGACACACACACCTCAGCCTCATTAGCGAAGTGTGTGTGTGTGTGTGTGTGTGTGGTCATATGATTATAACCTGTGAAATAGCTCATGGACAGGGCAGTAACCTCCCTCTCTCATTTTCTGTTTCTCTCTATTTATTTGTCTCACTATCTGTTTATCTCTTCTCTTTTATGGAGCTCTCAGACTGGTGGAGCTCTCAGACTCTCTCTCTCTAACTCCCTCTCTCTCTCTCTCTCTCTAACTCCCTCTCTCTCCCTCGCTCTTTCACTCTCTCTCTCTCTCTCTCTCTCTCTCTCTCTCTCTCTCTCTCTCTCTCTCTCTCTCTAACTCCCTCTCTCTCCCTCGCTCTTTCACTCTCTCTCTCTCTCTCTCTTTCACTCTCTCTCTCTCTCTCTCTCTCTCTCTCTCTCTCTCTCTCTCTCTCTCTAACTCCCTCTCTCTCCCTCGCTCTTTCCTCTCTCTCTCTCTCTCTCTCTCACTCCCTCTCTCTCACTCCCTCTCTCTCTCTCTCTCTCTCTCTCTCTCTCTCTCTCTCTCTCTCTCTCTCTCTCTCTCTCTCTCTCTCTCTCTCTCTCTCTCTCTCTTCTCTCTCTCTAACTCCCTCTCTCTCCCTCGCTCTTTCACTCTCTCTCTCTCTCTCTCTCTCTCTAACTCCCTCTCTCTCCCTCGCTCTTTCACTCTCTCTCTCTCTCTCTCTCTAACTCCCTCTCTCTCCCTCGCTCTTTCTCTCTCTCTCTCTCTCTCTCTCTCTCTCTCTCTCTCTCTCTCTCTCTCTCTCTCTCTCTCTCTCTCTCTCTCTCTCTCTCTCTCTCTCTCTCTCTCTCTCTCTCTCTCTCTCTCTCTCTCTCTCTCTCTCTCCTGTAGATCTGTAGACAATATGTTAATTACTTCCTGTTCCTCCAGCATCATAAAGCTAATGAAGTTGACTGGCTGGAGTGTGAACCTGTGATCCTCTCCACGCTGTGTGTGTTTGTCTTGTGTGTGAGGAGGGGCTGTTTAAAAGAGAGCGGTGTTTGAGTTGAGAGGGGGCTATGAATAGCTCAGCCCATCTGGCGGAGCGTGAGTGTGTGAGGAGCGGTGATTAACCAATGCTGACACACCCAAACACAAACACACACACAACTGCGCTGGCGAATCCAAAGTTCAAATAGAAATGTGTTGATCCAAGTTTCAAGTTTCTCCTGTGAAAACGTTGTCACACCACTCCACAAGCATCCCTGGCAAACACACACAAGATACAAGACCAAGTTTGGTTTAGTTAATCTCTCTATGGACAAGGTGAACTCCTTCAGTTGTAGCATGTGGTTTTGCATAACCATGTTCCTTGTTGTAACAGAATGTGTCATTGTGTCTCCCAGGTGTCAGTGGTACATCAAATCCAAGATGAGCTCAGAGGACAAGAGGAGGACCAACTATCAGAGCGGACATGGTAGGACTTCTCTCTCTGTGTCTCTGTTTCTTTTCTCCTGCTCTACTTATCTTCTCTCTGTCTCTCTCTTTCTGTCGAACACTCAGATTTCTAGTCACAGACTCACATCACTTCTCTCAATTTTATCAATTCGAGGTGTACAGACAAATTTAATTTGATTATTTCAGCCTTCTGTGAGTTTGTGTGTTGAAAGATGAATGGCTAAACTGTGGTGAGACTTAAAGCTTAAAATAGATTTTCCACACAAACACTTTACCTTATTGAGCTTCTCTGTACATTTCATGCTAAAGAGAACTACCCTGGAGAGAAATGTTGTGTGGACAATTTGCATACAATCAATTCTAACCATGTTTGCCATTCTCAAGCCTCTATTCGTTTATATGTGAATGTGTATGAAGTGTGTCCCTAACCCCTGGCCGTAGCAGGCTTTGAGAGATTGGTAACACCCCTCTCTCAGTTTTACACTACAGACAGAGAGCAAGAGGGAGGGAGAGGAAGGGATGTCAGTAGGAGTGATAAATTGGCACCTTTAAACACAGAACAAAACGCTATGAAACACCTCTACCTATCCCTCTCTCTCTCACTCTCTCTTTCTTTATCTCTCTTTCTCTCTCTTTCTCTCTCCCTCCTCTCCTGCTCACTTCTTTCCTCTTCAGAATCCATTTGAAGTCCTCTGTGTCCTGCCTTTTGGCTGAATGTAGTTACAGCTCTGCCTCTCCTCTACCTCTCTCTGTGTTTCTTTCTTTTTTCTCTTACTCTCTCTCTTTCTCTCTTCACCTCCACTGTTTTATCCCTGAGATGAGGGGGGGGGGGATAGAGAGGGAAAGGGTAAGAAGGGGTAAGGCGGGGTGATGCATGGAGAGAAAGGTGCAGATAGACAAAAAGGGAAATGACTCGGAAGGAGAAGGAGATAGAGAGGGGGAGGGTGAAAGGGATGGGGGGGTAGAGGAACAGACAGACAGCAGGATGAGCTCTGAAATTGAAAACACACCCAGGAGAGTCAGGCTGACAGGGCCTCTTACTGCCTAGTGAGTGTGTCTGCCTCCTCTCTCTCTCCCTCCCTCCCTCCCTCCCTCCCTCCCTCCCTCCCTCCCTCCCTCCCTCCCTCTCTCTGTTAACAGCTTGCCTTGACTCCATACAGACTGTCTCTGTGTCTCAAAGGAGGACAGAGGACACTTTCTCTTCTCCTTCTCCTCTTCCCTTTCCTCCTACTTCTCTCTTTTGTTCTCTTTCTTCCTCCCTCTCTTCCTCTCCAGTGATATATTGATGTATCTCTCCAGCCTTCAGAGTTTAGGTTTTCGAGGTTGATTGTGTCTTCAGGTTACTGCTGGAGCTCTGTTTTTCATGACCATGGATTGTTCTGTTTGAAAGAGAGGGAGACTGATATATCCCAGCTAGAGGTTAGCAAATACAAGAAAGGCAGAAGGAGGCAGGTAGCAAAATAACCAAAGTCAGAAACCAGTCTCTCCTCTCTTGACCTTTGTCCCTGGAATTCATTGTCTTCTTCTCTTGTTTTGTCTGTCTTTTCCTCTCCTCTCTCAGCTCTCCCGTACCCGGGGGTAAAGTCCTATGTAGATCCAGACACCTATGAGGATCCTACCCAGGCCGTCCATGAGTTTGCCAAAGAGATCGACCCCACCCGGATCCGTATAGAAAGAGTCATCGGAGCAGGTAGGCACTCTATCCTCAATTATCAATTCAATTCAAAAGGCTTCATTAGCATGGAAAGTACAAGGCTAGGTATGGCAACAATATATATATACAGTACTGTATATTCTCTACCATTACAGAAGCTCCTTTAGACAGTATGCTCTATATATACCCTAGTGGGTGTGACAGGATCTGGCATTTGGGTGTGATATTAACATAGTGTAATATGCCATATGAAGCAATCTGTTTTCGTTTTACAGAAAGGATGTTAATCATATCTCTCCTATACAGTAGAAAGCCTGTGCTCTCCCTCCCAGCACCTGATTTAAGTTTAATTTCTCTCTGCTCAGTATAACAATCTAACAGCCTAACACACACTCACAGACCCTCACAGTGGGGGATATTAAAACTGTTAGAGCTTTAGAAAACAGAGGAGAGACTATGAATAGATTGCGAGGTGATTCTAGAGAGTTTAATAATTCAGAGAGTTAAAGGTGTTGTGGAGTTTGCCCACCAGTGGTTTGATATGGTTACTGCGTTTATGTGTGTGCGTGCGCGCGCACGCGTTCCAGGTGAGTTTGGGGAGGTGTGTAGCGGTCGTCTGCGGATACCGGGGAAGAGGGAGATTGCCGTGGCGATAAAGACGCTGAAGGGCGGCTACGTGGAGCGCCAGAGGCGGGACTTCCTCCGAGAGGCCAGCATCATGGGACAGTTTGACCACCCAAACATCATCAGGCTGGAGGGCGTGGTCACCAAAAGTAAGGAGGATCATGGGAATTGCATGGACAGACAGACAGACAGAAGAAAGTGTGTCTTTATGTGGGATAGCTGCCTCTGACACGGGGAGTGCGTCATCACAACCAGTCATTCCCCATGGCTGCATATACCACACACACACCAGCACAATGCAGCAACCATGTAGCAACCATTCCGCACTAGTCTACTGTTCTGTAGAGACACCAGTGTACTCCACACACTCTGTCACTTTCTCCATCGTTGTCTCCCTACTATATCTCTCTCTTTACTCTCAGACACTTTTCTCTCTCTTTTTCTCCCTCTGTCTCTCTCCATCTGTTGTTTTCTCCTCAACCTCTTCAGAGACTCATTAAAAGAGAGAAGTATCAGGGTGTACACTTTATCTTACCTGAACAGAAACACCAGGTAATGCTCCACATTCATCACTACTTTACAATCTCATTCTGTTCTCTGGAGAGAGAGAGAGAGAGAGAGAGAGAGAGAGAGAGAGAGAGAGAGAGAGAGAGAGAGAGAGAGAGAGAGAGAGAGAGAGAGAGAGAGAGAGAGAGAGAGAGAGAGAGAGAGAGAGAGAGAGAGAGAGAGAGAGAGAGAGAGAGAGAGAGAGAGAGAGAGAGAGAGAGAGAGAGAGAGAGAGAGAGAGAGAGAGAGAGAGAGAGAGAGAGAGAGAGAGAGAGAGAGAGAGAGAGAGAGAGAGAGAGAGAGAGAGAGAGAGAGAGAGAGAGAGAGAGAGAGAGAGAGAGAGAGAGAGAGAGAGAGAGAGAGAGAGAGAGAGAGAGAGAGAAGGTCAGCACCATGGACAGACAGCCCCTGAACTCTGCCAACCTGCTGCTCCATGCCTGCTACAGCTTCCATTTACCACTGATTCTCTCTCTCTCTGCTTGGCTGACTCCCTCACAGAGCCCCATTCAGGTCCTGGCTGACAGAGTCACTGGAGTCAAATAGCAGGCCAGGGATGTCAAGGTTATTTCACTTCACTGAAATGGCTATTAGTTAACTGAAACTAAGTCCTCCAAAAAGTTTGATGCAATTGAAATAGCACATTGTACAGGAAACTGAGTAACCATGACAACAACCCCTGAACTGAGGCCTAGTTCTAATTCAACCGTGGCAGGGTCACACTTTTTAACCTTCCATCCCGTTTCTTTTCTCATCTCAGATTTGATATTCCGATATCACAGCCTCACAGCGGGCCTGTCGATACTGCCAGTCTGTTGGGCCAATTACCCAGATTAACAGGATACTGTGAGGAATAAACAGAATGTCACTTTAGCAAGGCTAAACGAGCATTCGGCAGAACCAGTCAGCTGTCTGTGTGGATCAGGGGCTGTGAAATGTCTGATGAGTTTGAACAGTGGGGTTTCCTATAGTGTTCACTCTCATTCATTAACATGGAGCCATGACACTCACTCTGTGTCCTTGATGGGCTACACACAAATCAATGGGCTCTGAAAACGTTGTTTTATTGTGATTGTGTAGTTTTATGGATTTGGCTGTATGATTTATAATGGAATACATCTGTCTGCTGTCTTTAATCCATTATTAAACTATATGAAATTATCCATAGCTAGCTAGCTCTCTCTCTAGCTCTCTCTCTCTCTCTCTCTCTCTCTCTCTCTCTCTCTCTCTCTCTTTCTCAACAGTGTTGTCTGTACTCCTGTAATTAGTGCACTCTGCAGCACACTCACCCACTGGGGGATCACAGAGAGGAGATGGGTGACCCCATGGGAGGCAGGGGGAGACAGCTGTCTTCACCCCCTGTTCTACTCCTCTCTGATGTCCTTACTCCTCAACCGCAGCTCCCTCTCCCTCCCGGGCCCCTCCTCTCTCTCTCTGCCCTTACCGTGGCACCTCTCATCTCCTTCTACTCCCTTGACCTCCTGCCTCTCCCCCTCTTCTCCCCCCTGGTGTGACTAAAGAGTGATAACAGTGGCCAGTAATTAGATCAGGCTGTTAATCAAACAGGATGTTAATTAATCCAGTGGTGGATTACTGTCCACTCTCCCCAGGCCTATAGACCCTCACAGTGAACCAGCATGCTAAGGCTAATGCTAATCTCTCCCCAGGCCCATAGACTCTGACCGGGAACAGCATGCTAATGCTAAAGGCTAACGCTAATCTCTCCCCAGGCCCATAGACTCTGACTGTGAAACAGTGTGGTAATGCAAATGGGGGCAGCAGGTAGCCTAGAGGCTAGAGAGAGTACCAACCCTTGCACTTAAACCCCAATCTGCTCCAATGGTGCTGTAACATGGCTGCCCCTGTGCCTCTCAATGTTTGAGTGTCTGGGGGGGTTGGGACAAATGTCCATTTAACATAAAGGTTAAGTAAAAAATGTAGAATAAAGTATCTATTCTATCCTCTGGTTAATCTGCTATTAACCACTGTATGGAGAGAGTGACTACACTCTGAGTCCTTCAGCAAACAGGGATGAATGAAACACAGATAAACTCTTCCTTATGCTCTTCTGAAAATATTGACACGATGATATACCTAGTATGCAGTAGATGACTGCTGCTTGGGTTTATAGTAGTATTACTGTAGAGCAAGGTTCTCCAACAGGTCCTGGAGACCTACTGGGTGTGCAGGCTTGTTAGCCATATCTCTAACATATCCCAGCAAACATGTCCACATTGGCAAGATGTGGCCCCAATGCAGGCAGAAATATTGGCCCCACTTAGGCTGCCCATATTTGGCCAATGTGCCTTTGCTCTTCGGCTCCACATTGGTCCCCAAGGCATTGGCCCAGTGTGGACAGCCCATATCTGGTGAGGGCAGCCCTCACTTTGCCTGAAATAAGCCCATCTTTTCCCAACAAACATGCAGGCCTAATGCGGGTTAAAAAATTTGACCCATGTCAGTAGGCTGCCCACATTGGACCAATGAACCTTTGCTCATCAGCTTCACATTGGCCTCAAAGCAGGTGGCCCGAAGGGCAGCCCTCACTTCACCTGAAATAAACCCACCCTTTTGGATTTGCTTCCAGTTATGTCGTAACAGAAAGACAATAAAGTTGTTACAGACTTCATCATTGGCAGTGTACAAAATCATTAATTTGTTGACGTCACACAACAGAATACTTAAACTGGAACGACACTCTCAGTAATGGGTTCACCAAAATACCTTGTGAACTTAGAACTGTAAGGTTCTGTCTGAAAAAATATGATTACGAGATAATTGGCCCTCATTGTTTTGAATGGTGTCAGCAATTTTTATCTTGTATTCTTTTTTAACTTAACAACATGAATTGGGGTATTTGGAAACCATGCCCCCACATATGCTAATGAGCCATCGCGTCTACATTATGAAGTAGCTGGGCTTGGTGTGGGCTAGCCTGTGTTGGGTTGATGTGGGGTTGTTGTGGGCTAGCTTGTGTTGGGCTTGGTATGGGCTAGCCTGTGTTGGGCTTCGTGTGGGCTGGCCTGTGTTGGGCTTTGTGTGGGCTGGCCAATGTTGGGATTGGTGTGGGCTAGCCCATGTTGTGCTGGTGTGGGCTAGCCCATGTTGGGCTGGTGTGGGCTAGCCTGTGTTGGGCTGGTGTGGGCTTGGTGTGGGCTTGGTGTGGGTTAGTCCGTGCCCACCGAACACCCAGATGGGGCCAATGGGGTCATGTTTGCTGGGATCTTAGTGACCTGGTGGTGCTGTGTGTTGTGATTTCAGGCAGACCTGTGATGATTGTTGTGGAGTACATGGAGAATGGATCTCTGGACTCTTTCCTGAGGGTGAGAAGCGATGAACAATTGTTTTCTTTCTTTTTCTTTTTCTTTATTGTGCATTTGTTTATTGATTTTCAATCATAAACAAACAAAAATACATAACAAATGAAAATCTCTCCCTCTTGTGTCTCTCTCTCCATTAGATGCATGACAGCCACTTCACAGTGATCCAGTTGGTGGGCATGCTGCGTGGTATCGCATCGGGCATGAAGTACCTGTCTGACATGGGCTACGTCCACAGAGACCTGGCCGCTCGCAACATCCTGGTCAACAGCAACCTGGTGTGTAAGGTGTCTGACTTCGGCCTGTCCAGAGTCCTGGAGGACGACCCCGAGGCTGCTTACACAACCACGGTAACTATGACCTCTAACCCCTGACCTCTAACTCCTAACCCTTGATCTCTATCCCCTACACAAACACAAACAAGAGAAATACAAGTCATATGTTGCTACTGTTATTTATTCCCCTGCCAAACTTCCATTAATCCTCTGTTGTTCTTTTTGTCCTCTTTCTGGAGTGTATTAAAAAAAAACACTTACACAGTGTTTCAGTGAAAAGTTAAAGCGCTTCTCTGACTCTGCCTGACCTCCTGGTGACATCTATTCTCTGGGTTACAGAGTCACGCTGAGGGGAAGTGGTGCTTTCTGGGGTCTGGGAAAGAGAGAGGGGAGAGAAAGGGAGAGAACAGAAAAGGACATTTTGCTTTTGGGGGCATTCGCGGGTCTGTAAACCATTTTCCACTCGACAGGACTTTGGTTTGGTAGGGCTAGGGGGCAGGGGGAAGAGAAGTGTAGGGGGAGTGTAGGGGGAGGAGAGCAGGGAGCAGGCAGGTTGGGTTACAGACAGAATACGCACTAAGGATTTGTGCAGACTGGTGATTTTACTCTGCCGTCATTTTAAGAGCGGGGGAGAGAAAGAGAGAGAAAGGGAGAGAGGCCAGGAGGGAGGTTAGTTCTGCTGTTCAGAGCTCAGAGCTTTTCCTTGTTCCACGACACAAAGTCTCAAACTGTGAAAATGTGTGTGTACCTGTTAAGAGACTTCAGAGAAGTGCAATCACACTGTGAGACTGTAGCAGATGTCTATAAATTGCACATATTTCCTCAAGCATGCATTGTCACAAAGCAGATGGAACCTGACGTGTGTGTGTGTGTGTGTGTGTGTGTGTGTGTGTGTGTGTGTGTGTGTGTGTGTGAGAGAACAGGGAGGTAAGATCCCTATCAGGTGGACAGCTCCAGAGGCCATCTCCTACAGGAAGTTCTCATCAGCCAGCGATGCCTGGAGTTACGGAATCGTCATGTGGGAAGTGATGTCATACGGGGAGCGGCCTTACTGGGAGATGTCCAATCAGGACGTGAGTTGTGGATGAGGTCTTCTCTATAGAGAGCAATAGTAATGGCGTCTTTTTGTAGACACTAACTCAACCATGGTTCGTTGGTACAAAGTCTATGGGGAAATTAATGTTTTTTTTGTAGGGTTTTTGAATAAACGCCCGAAAATAACGTCTGTGGTAAACATAGGCTTAGGAGATCTTATACATTTTTTGTATGCTGTAATCTTCATCAGCTAAAGTCACTTTTCGTGAATTGTGAAGCATTTATGTAATCAAAACAAGCACATAAAGCACTTAAAGGCTTCATAATGCATAAAGGTCATGTTTACTGACTGATATTATCTCATGGAACAAAACGTAGAAGATCTCCTAAGCCTGTGTTAACCTCTGACCTTATTTTCTGCGTTTATCCCAAAACCCCACTCTTTCCCTATTAATTTCCCCCGTAGGAATAGCCGAACGAACCAAAGGTAAATAATTTCCGTGTTTTAGGACTACAAGCTGGCGAGCTCTATGGAGTTAACCTGGGAGTCTTAATGGGGATTGGATATCGTCAAAGTCCTTTCTTATGAATCTCCATACTGTATGATATCTAAAGCTTTGAGATTGGACTGTAGACGGAGAGAGGAAGACAGAAATACATAAATACAGAGGGAGAGGTGAAGGGAGAGAGAGTGAGAGCCACTGGCCAACAGAGGGGTTTAAAAGTTGTGGATTCAGACACTGGCTGAGTGACCTCACGGTCTCAGGTCAATCGGCGGAGAGATTGAGGGATGGAGGGGATTCGTGCCGTCTCCCTGTGGAGTGTGAAAGCTCCTTGGTAATCCCCATCAGCTCCTCACATGGCATACACACACACACACACAGCCCCTAGCTTCATGGGGATTTGTGATGCTGGGGAATTGCTTAGAAGTGCTTTCCAAGACAAACGCCCCTGCCAATCCTTGACTGCAGCTGCCTCTGTCTCCTCACACCTTCCTCACCCCCTCCTCACCCCTCAGCCCCATCCTGCCTCACCCGTCAGGGCTCAGAGAGGACATCAAGGTTACAGGCCAGCTGAAGGGGCTGTTATATTCACACAGTCCCCCTAACACACCCTAGAGACATGCTTAAAGTGTATCAGATAATACTGGCGCAGTAGACACATAATGGCTGGATGACATAAAGCGAGAAGTGTATGCGTGCTGACTCTCTCCGTTCATCCACCCCAGGTGATCCTGTCCATAGAGGAGGGCTACCGTCTCCCTGCTCCTATGGGCTGCCCTGTAGTTCTACACCAGCTGATGCTACACTGCTGGCAGAAGGAGAGGAGCCAGAGGCCCAAGTTCACTGACGTGGTCTCCTTCCTGGACAAGCTGATCAGGAACCCCAGTAGCCTGCTGGCCCTGGTGGAAGATATACAGGGGTACAATTACATTCATTTCATTTAACAGACACTCTTATCCAGAGCTACTGACGGCACTAATTTGACTTGCAAGTGAACATTTTTAGTTCTTATTTTATTATCTTTTGTTTTATCCATCTGTCAGTCTACCAGAGTCCCCAGGAGAGGTGGTGGACTACCCCATGTTCATCTCCATCGGGGATTGGCTGGATTCCATCAAGATGAGCCAATACAAGAGCAGCTTTGTGGCAGCAGGATTCAGCACACTGGACTCAGTGGCCCAGATGAGCATTGAGTGAGTGGAGGACTGTTCACTATCTCAAACATTACCCTAACGTTACTCTAACGTCAACTAAACATTACCTTAACGTTACTCTAACTTCAACTAAGCATTACTCTGACACTACTTCCCAATCTTATCCTTCCTTACCTGAAGTTAACCCAACAATTTCCCTTAACCGATTTTGTGTGTCGTTTGTGTGTGTGTGTGTGCTCATGTGTGTCTGCCGTGTGCGTGTGTCTTCTCTCTCCCCCTAGAGACGTGCGGAGGATCGGGGTGGTGTTGATTGGCCACCAGAGGAGGATCGTCAGCAGCATACAGAACCTCCGACTGCAGCTACTACACGAACAGGAGAAGGGCTTCCATGTATGAGACCTTAGAACGGACAGACAGACGGACAGAGAGAGAGATGGACAGAGAGACAGACAGACAGCCACAGCCTGTGCCTCAGTCTTCACCCCTCAGACAGACAGACCGTCTCAGCCCGTAGGCCTCTCTCAGACAGACTACTACACACTTGGACCTCGATGCAGAACCTCAATAAAGCCAGACTGTTTTATACACCTGAACCTGCTTCAGCCAGAGACAGAACAGCAGAGACAGAGACAGGACTCTGAGAGACACACTGTACTGGCTGTCCCTGGCTCCCCCTGGGGCATGTATGCCTTGTTGCAGCATCAGTACTTCTCGTCTATGTGGAGCAACATTATTATACAGTAGAGCTGTAGATTTGGGAATGTACATTTTCTCTCCATGTTTTTGTGACCATGATGTAGCTGCTAACAGATGAACAATCAAAAGGATTGTCCTTAAATAATATGATGTGAATTATTTTGGAGTTTGATAAGTAAGCGTCATCATAAGGTATTCTTGTTGCATTATTTAACCTCTCCAGAGTATCTGGGTATGCTAATACTTGAAGAAAACGAAGAGACCGTTTTTGAAGTGCAGAGGATTTCTGAATGTTTTAAGTGTATAGACAATTTATCGATTATAATCCTAAACTAATATTTATATCTGTGCAGTCCTGTATGTGAGCGCCCTAGTAAATCTGGATGTTATCTCTTTATTTACCATTTTATCGAAATCAGCAATATATGCAGTCGTCTCAGTAACTAAGATAAGAGAAATAAATAAATAATACTCTCTTATGGACCTATAGACATTGAGAGCAGATTGTCAGCAAACCTCAACAGACTCTGTACATGCTAACATGCCAACTACACAGGGCAGTCGTGCAATGCTAAAGACTTATGAAAGCTGTTGGAAACAAATGTACGGTATATAGTAGGAGGGGAAATCAAGGCTGTTGGGCATACAGTAGTTGGTTTCATTATATGTTTTTGTGGTCAAGACTCACGTGTATTCCATGCTAGAGAGAGAGGTATGTTCTGCTCGGTGACAGACACACAGAGACAGCAGCACCAGAGTCATATATCTCTTTGTCTCTATATGGCCCTCAGCAGCATTGTAATAACCCATAAACCTCTCCAGATCCACAGTAACGCAGGTGGTTCGGTGAACCACAAAAAATATATGCCTGAAACCTGAAGACTTGCGTTAGCTAATGCTTAGGCTTTAACTCGGCACGCTAACATAGTCTTGTGGAGTACAGACGACCCAGGTTCAAACCCAGTCGGTCACATACACACACACACACACACACCTACAATATAGTATGTTCTGGAGCAGGAGTGTACCTGAGGAGCCTGTATGGCAGTGGATAGTGGTGGGAGGAGCTAAAGGAGGACAGGCTCATTGTAATGGCTGAAATGGAACCAATGGAACGGTATCAAACACATCAAACATATGGAAAGTTCCAAAAATTCCATTCCAGCCATTACAATGAGACTGTCCTCCTATAGCTCCTCCCACCCGCCTTCACTGCTTTACGGAGTAGGAGGAAGTTGCCCCCAGACACTGATCTAAAGTCAGTTTAATAGTTTACCCCCTAATGGTTGAGGTAAGAATGGAGGTAGGCTAAGCTGATCCTAGATATGTGGTTTGGAACAACTTCTAAATGGAGCTCACCTGTCCAGCAGGTTTTCACAGACAGACCATTCAGGTGTCCCTCAGAGGGGAGGACACACATACACACACACTTCCCTCCTCCTGGAAGGAGAGACTAGATCAGGCTGTTTAAAATGTCTTACTGCTGAGCAACGGGAGAATGCTATTTTGTACAAAGTACAAGTATACTTATAATTCTTGTATTTTATTTTTCTATAATTTCCAAAGAGATGTGGTAGATCTTGCACACTGTGAGAGGCAGTTTAAAGCGGATATTTATTTGCGAATAAAGGTGAACAGTTCTGGTGGTTAGAAGTTGTCTTTTTATTACTGACTGTTTCATTGTATGTAAGGCGGGTTCTGATGGGAGGCATTATTTAATGGAACTGTTATATTAGATGATGCCTCCCCTGGTACTGTTCCATTAAACTATGACTCCCCATGAGAAGAGTATCTGGTTGAACATGGCTGTATTTACTAGAAGTCTTGTGTCCGCCAGTGGCATAAGGTACTCCCCCCCGCCTTCCAGTCTGATGTTTAAGCAACTCCGCCCATGTTTAAGCAACTCCGCCCATTCTTTCCCATCAGCCAATCATATTCAAATATCAAACATGCTAGTGCACTGCAGCAAGAATAACTATTTTCCACAGTGACATTCACAACTAGCACATCAAAAAGGTAAGCACATGGCATCCAAAAACACTGAAAAAACATATTACACTGGCTAATCTATAAAACACTGAAATGGCAAGACTATTTCCAAATTATACAGGCGGATATATAGGTTAGCTAAACTGCTTTGCTGGTTAGTTACAGTATCTTTTCAAAAGAGCTACCTTAGCTTGCTAGCTGCATATTGACTGGCTATTTAGCTATCATCTAACTACAGTTGAAGTCGGAAGTTTACATACACCTTAGCCAAATACATTTAAACTTTTTTCACAATTCCTGACATTTAATCCTAGTAAAAATTCCCTGTTTTAGGTCAGTTAGGATCACCACTTTATTTTAAGAATGTGAAATGTCAGAATAATAGTAGAGACAATTATTTATTTCTGCTTTTATTTCTTTCATCACATTCCCAGTGGGTCATACGTTTACATACACTCAATTAGTATTTAGTAGCATTGCCATTAAATTGTTTAACTTGGGTCAAACGTTTCGGGTAGCCTTCCACAAGCTTCCCACAATAAATATTGGCCCATTCCTCCTGACAGAGCTGGTGTAACTGAGTCAGGTTTGTAGGCCTCCTTGCTCGCACACGCTTTTTCAGTTCTGCCCACACATTTTCTATAGGATTGAGGTCAGGGCTTTGTGATGGCCACTCCAATACCTTGACTTTGTTGTCCTTAAGCCATTTTGCCACAACTTTGGAAGTATGCTTGGGGTCATTGTCCATTTGGAAGACCCATTTGCGACCAAGCTTTAACTTCCTGACTGATGTCTTGAGACGTTGCTTCAATATATCAACATAATTTTCCTTCCTCGTGATGCCATCTATTTTGTGAAGTGCACCAGTCCCTCCTGCAGCAAAGCACACCCACAGCATGATGCTGCCACTCCCGTGCTTCACGGTTGGGATGGTGTTCTTCGGCTTGCAAGGACCCCCTTTTTCCTCCAAACATAACAATGGTCATTATGGACAAACAGTTCTATTGTTGTTTCATCAGACCAGAGGACATTTCTCCAAAAAGTACGATCTTTGTCCCCATGTGCAGTTGCAAACCGTAGTCTGGCTTTTTTATGGCGGTTTTGGAGCAGTGGCTTCTTCCTTGCTGAGCGGCCTTTCAGGTTATGTCGATATAGGACTTGTTTTACTGTGGATATACAGTGGGGAAAAAAAGTATTTAGTCAGCCACCAATTGTGCAAGTTCTCCCACTTAAAAAGATGAGAGAGGCCTGTAATTTTCATCATAGGTACACGTCAACTATGAGAAAAAAATCTTTTTGCAAATCTATTTGCAAATTATGGTGGAAAATAAGTATTTGGTCACCTACAAACAAGCAAGATTTCTGGCTCTCACAGACCTGTAACTTCTTCTTTAAGAGGCTCCTCTGTCCTCCACTCGTTACCTGTATTAATGGCACCTGTTTGAACTTGTTATCAGTATAAAAGACACCTGTCCACAACCTCAAACAGTCACACTCCAAACTCCACTATGGCCAAGACCAAAGAGCTGTCAAAGGACACCAGAAACAAAATTGTAGACCTGCACCAGGCTGGGAAGACTGAATCTGCAATAGGTAAGCAGCTTGGTTTGAAGAAATCAACTGTGGGAGCAATTATTAGGAAATGGAAGACATACAAGACCACTGATAATCTCCCTCGATCTGAGGCTCCACGCAAGATCTCACCCCGTGGGGTCAAAATGATCACAAGAACGGTGAGCAAAAATCCCAGAACCACACGGGGGGACCTAGTGAATGACCTGCAGAGAGCTGGGACCAAAGTAACAAAGCCTACCATCAGTAACACACTACGCCGCCAGGGACTCAAATCCTGCAGTGCCAGGCGTGTCCCCCTGCTTAAGCCAGTACATGTCCAGGCCTGTCTGAAGTTTGCTAGAGTGCATTTGGATGATCCAGAAGAGGATTGGGAGAATGTCATATGGTCAGATGAAACCAAAATATAACTTTTTTGGTAAAAACTCAACTCGTCGTGTTTGGAGGACAAAGAATGCTGAGTTGCATCCAAAGAACACCATACCTACTGTGAAGCATGGGGGTGGAAACATCATGCTTTGGGGCTGTTTTTCTGCAAAGGGACCAGGACGACTGATCCGTGTAAAGGAAAGAATAAATGGGGCCATGTATCGTGAGATTTTGAGTGAAAACCTCCTTCTATCAGCAAGGGCATTGAAGATGAAACGTGGCTGGGTCTTTCAGCATGACAATGATCCCAAACACACCGCCCGGGCAACGAAGGAGTGGCTTCGTAAGAAGCATTTCAAGGTCCTGGAGTGGCCTAGCCAGTCTCCAGATCTCAACCCCATAGAAAATCTTTGGAGGGAGTTGAAAGTCTGTGTTGCCCAGCGACAGCCCCAAAACATCACTGCTCTAGAGGAGATCTGCATGGAGGAATGGGCCAAAATACCAGCAACAGTGTGTGAAAACCTTGTGAAGACTTACAGAAAACGTTTGACCTGTGTCATTGCCAACAAAGGGTATATAACAAAGTATTGAGAAACTTTTGTTATTGACCAAATACTTATTTTCCACCATCATTTGCAAATAAAGTCATTAAAACATTTTTTTTCTCATTTTGTCTGTCATAGTTGACGTGTACCTATGATGAAAATTACAGGCCTCTCTCATCTTTTTAAGTGGGAGAACCTGCACAATGTCACGGTTTCGGCCGAGGCTGCTCCTTCTCCTTGTTCGGGCAGGCTTCGGCGGTCGTCGTCTCCGGAGTACTAGCTGCCACCGTTCTATGTTTCTATGTTTGATTGGTTTTGTCTGTGTTGCTACACCTGTTCCTTATTAGTGTTTATTAGGTGTCCTATTTAGTTCTCTTGTTGTCACAGTTCCCTCAGCCAGAACCCAGAAGCAGACCAGGACAAGGAGAGTTGAACGAAAGTGAGGGTTTATTCGGATAACAACAAAAGGTGCAGAGTAATCCAGGGACAGAGCGGGCGGCGTGGATGAGTAGTTGGGGGTGCAGCACTAGGTCCAGTGATGGCTCGGCAGCCGCCGACCATCAGGCAGAGGTGGGGTGAAGGTTCCGGACGTGTGACTGCAGGTGGAACAAAAACGGAGGTAAGGACACAAAAACTCAACAAAGTACAAAACAACAAACTCACGCAAGATACTCTGAACTGATACACAGTACACCTACTGTTCATGGCTAACGATCCGGCAGGAACTGGATGTTTGGCCAGAGCCTAAAAAAGGGTGATGATGAGGGCCAGGTGTGCAGATTGCTGACGGGATGCAGGTGCGGAAAACAAGAGAGCTCCCCGGAGCGTTCCCGAACCCTCGGGAAACTGGAGACTACGAAACACAAAAACTAGTCACCAGACAGGACCCGACTCAGACTGCCGGGATCGTTACAGTACCCCCCCTCCGACTGAACGCCACCGGGCGGACCTCCCGGAGCGCCAGGATGGAGGCGGTAGAAATCCCCTGATGAGGTCAGCATCAAGGACCTGTCGCCGCGGAATCCAACTCCTCTCTTCAGGACCATACCCTCCCAGTCCACGAGATACTGGAAACCCCGGCCCCGCCGTCTGGAATCCATGATGCGACGCACCGTGTAGGCAGGACCACCTCCGATCATCCGAGGAGGAGGAGGAGGAGGCGGAGGAGGCAACAGAGGACTGAGGAAGACAGGCTTGAGGCAGGAGACATGAAAGGTGGGATGGACTCTGAGCGTCCTCGGTAGTTTGAGTCGAACTGCCACCGGATTGATCACCTTCTCCACCACAAACGGACCAATGAACTTCGGTAACAACTTCCTAGACTCAGTCCGTAACGGAAGATCCCGTGTGGCCAACCAAACCCTATCTCCAATGGTATAGGTGGGAGCGGGGATCCGGCGACGATTCGCCTGGAGCTGATACCGATCCGAACCTCTAAGGAGTGCCTTTCTGGCCCGATGCCAGGTCCGGTGGCAACGACGAATATGAGCCTGAACAGAAGGCACTGAGAGCTCCTTCTCCTGAGAAGGGAACAGGGGAGGTTGGTAGCCATACAGGCACTGGAAGGGAGACATCCCAGTGGCAGATGTAGGGAGAGTATTGTGGGCATACTCAACCCAAGGCAACTGAGAGGCCCAGGAGGTGGGGTTGGAAGAGACCAGACAGCGTAGCGTGGATTCCATCTTCTGGTTGGCTCTCTCCGCCTGACCATTGGATTGGGGGTGAAAACCAGATGTGAGACTGACTGTAGCTCCAATGGCCAAACAGAAGGACTTCCAGACAGCAGAGGTAAACTGAGGGCCACGGTCGGAAACGATATCACTGGGCAAACCGTGGACCCTGAAAACCTCCCTAACCAGGATCTCGGACGTCTCCGAGGCAGAGGGAAGCTTGGCAATAGGCACAAAGTGGGCGAACTTGCTGAATCTGTCCACGATAGTCAGAACGACCGTGTTCCCCTCAGAAGCGGGCAACCCCGTGACGAAGTCCAGGGCCAGATGCGACCATGGACGCCGGGGAATAGGAAGGGGGTGAAGTAGTCCAGAGCTGGGCCGATTGGTACTCTTATTCTGCGCACACACTGGACAGGCAGCAACAAAACCCCGAGTATCCTCGGCCATGGCAGGCCACCAAAACGTCTGCGAAGAAACGCCATTGTCCGAGCCACGCCAGGGTGACAAGCCATCTTGCTGGCGTGGGACCATTTGAGGACAGCAGGACGAACCGACTCAGGCACAAACAACCGACCGGGTGGACCGTTACCGGGACCGGGCTGAGTCCGAAGGGCCGCCAGCACCTCCTCCTCAATCTTCCACATCACTGCTCCCACGACGCAGTTCCGGGGGAGAATAGTCTCGGTCTTGGACCCACTCTCCTCCGTCTTGGAGAACATCCGGGACAAGGCGTCCGCCTTGCCGTTCTTAGATCCAGGTCGGAACGTCAGGGCAAACTTGAATCGTCCGAAAAACAACGCCCACCTGGCCTGGCGGGAGTTGAGACGTTTAGCCGATTGCACGTAAGCAAGATTCTTGTGGTCAGTCCAGACAATAAACGGTTGCTCCGCCCCTCCAACCAGTGGCGCCACTCCTCCAAGGCAAGTTTCACCGCGAGAAGCTCCCGGTTACCCACATCGTAATTCCTCTCTGCAGGCGAAAGGCGACGAGAGTAGTAGGCGCAGGGATGGAGTTTACTGTCCGTGGAGCATCGCTGCGACAGGATGGCGCCAACTCCCACATCAGACGCGTCCACTTCAACGGCGAACTGACGGGCCGTGTCCGGTTGAGAGAGAATCGGTGCGTTGGTGAATCGCTTCTTCAAATCCAGAAACGCTCGATCCGCCTCCGGATTCCACTTGAAGGTCCTGATACTGGAAGTCAAGGCAGTTAATGGAGCGGCCACACGGCTGTAATCCCGGATGAATCTGCGGTAGAAATTCGCAAACCCCAAAAATCTCTGGAGTTGCAATCTCGTACCGGGCTGGGCCCATTCCAGAACCGCTCTAACCTTCTCCTGATCCATCCTAATCTCACCCCTGGAGATGATGTACCCGAGAAAGGATGTAGTGTGGGCGTGAAACTCGCACTTCTCGGCCTTCACGAACAGGCGATTCTCCAACAATCGCTGCAGAACCTGCCGGACATGCTGGACGTGGTCGGAAGGTTCCTTCGAGAAGATCAGAATGTCATCCAGGTAAACAAACACGAAGAGACCGATCATATCTCTCAGGACGTCGTTCACCATACTCTGGAATACCGCTGGAGCATTGGTCAGTCCAAACGGCATCACCTGATACTCGAAGTGACCCATCGGTGTATTGAAACCCGTCAACCACTCGTCCCCCTCTCTGATCCGGACCAGGTGATACGCATTGCGTAGGTCTAGCTTGGTGAACACCGTAGCACCCTGTAAGGAGTCGAAGGCAGAACTCATCAAGGGCAGGGGATACTTGTTCTTGACCGTGATGTCATTCAACCCCCGATAATCAATACACGGTCGAAGAGAGCCATCCTTCTTTCCCACAAAGAAGAATCCTGCCCCCAGGGGGTGATGACGAGGGACGAACGAGACCAGCAGCTAGGGACTCCTTGATGTAGGTCTCCCAACGCCTCACGTTCAGGTCGGGAGATACTGTATAACCTTCCCTTGGGGTAGACAGCTCCAGGAACCAGGTTGATGGCACAATCATATGGTCGGTGGGGAGGAAGTGACAGAGCCTTCTGCTTACTGAAAACTTCCCCCAAATCGTGATATGTCTCGGGAACCAGGGACAAATCTGGAGGTTTAGCCTCAATCACCTGACTGGGAACCGAATGGGGCAGGCAGTCTTGAGACAGTTAGCATGACAATCCAGGCTCCAACTCGTTACCTTGCCCGTCACCCAATCGAACGTGGGATTGTGTTCCTTCAGCCAGGGGTAACCAAGGACCAGAGGAACATGGGAAGACGGCAGAATGAAAAATGAAATCATCTCAGAATGATTCCCTGACAACCGCATCTTAACCGGTTCAGTCCTCATCGTGATACGTGCCAGACTACTGCCGTTCAGAGTGGTCGCTTCAATGGCTTCCGGCAATTGCTCCTTGGAAAGCCCCAGCTGTTCCACCAACTCGGCATCAAGAAAGCTTCCATCGGCACCTGAATCGATAAAAGCGTTAAGCGCTAAGCTCTGATTCCTGTTCACAAGGGTAGCCGGGAAGCGGGGTCTGACAGAGGTACTGAGAGGTTGAAACTGGCTCGCTAAAAGTCCTCCCAACTTTAGCGAGCCGGGCAGTTTGACGACCGCCGGGAGCAAGTGGAGATGTAATGGCCCGAGCGACCACAGTAGAGGCAGCAGTTGGTCCCACGTCTATGTTGACGCTCCTCCTTGGTTAACCCGTGCCGCCCCACTTGCATGGGTTCAGAATCGGGAGTGAGGTCCTCTCCACTAATCCTTTGTGGTGGAGAATGATCGACGTGTTCTGGTCCACCACCCGACCCGACTGGGAACTGAGAAGCTGATCGATTGGACGGACCCCATTGCTTCTCCCTCCTTCGCTCTCGGACTCGATTATCCACCCGAATAGACAAGGCTACCAAGCTGTCCAGGTCACTAGGCTCCGGATAGGAGATCAACTCATCCTTGAGCTGCTCCGACAGACCCTGGTAAAAGGCCGCTTGCAAAGACTCCTCGTTCCACCCACTCTCCACAGCCAACGTCTTGAACTCGATCACGAAGTCGGCCACGCTGCGAGTTCCTTGGTGAAGAGAAAACAGGCGCCTAGCTGCGTCCCTCCCTCGGACGGAATGGTCGAAGAGCTTCCTCATCTCGGCCGTGAACCCCTGGTATGAAGCCATGCAGGGATCCTGTCGTTCCCAAACGGCTGAAGCCCACTCAGCGCTCGACCACGCAGCAACTCAATCACAAAGGCTATCCTAGCCTTGTCTGTGGCATAAGAGTAGGGCTGTAGATCGAACACTAATCCACACTGCATAAGGAAGGAACGGCATCCTCCCAGCTCCCCCTCATATTTATCCGGCGTCGGAACCTTGGGCTCACGGAGGGACACAACTTCAGAAGCGGCAGGCGAGATGGGTGAAACCGGTAGTGGATCCTCCACCGGACACTGGCGTTGGTTCTGGACCTCCATCAGGCCGGTAGAAAGGTTCCGAACTGACAACGCGATCTCCTGTAGTACCGTGCTATGATGGCCCAACATCTTCTCCTGCTGGGTAATGGCATGGCGAACTGAGTCCAGGTCCGCTGGGTTCATAATTGGCCGGATCGTTCTGTCACAGTTCCCTCAGCCAGAACCCAGAAGCAGACCAGGACAAGGAGAGTTGAACGAAAGTGAGGGTTTATTCGGATAACAACAAAAGGTGCAGAGTAATCCAGGGACAGAGCGGGCGGCGTGGATGAGTAGTTGGGGGTGCAGCACTAGGTCCAGTGATGGCTCGGCAGCCGCCGACCATCAGGCAGAGGTGGGGTGAAGGTTCCGGACGTGTGACTGCAGGTGGAACAAAAACGGAGGTAAGGACACAAAAAACTCAACAAAGTACAAAACAACAAACTCACGCAAGATACTCTGAACTGATACACAGTACACCTACTGTTCATGGCTAACGATCCGGCAGGAACTGGATGTTTGGCCAGAGCCTAAAAAGGGTGATGATGAGGGCCAGGTGTGCAGATTGCTGACGGGATGCAGGTGCGGAAAACAAGAGAGCTCCCCGGAGCGTTCCCGAACCCTCGGGAAACTGGAGACTACGAAACACAAAAACTAGTCACCAGACAGGACCCGACTCAGACTGCCGGGATCGTTACACTTGTGTTTGGTCAGGTGTTGTGTGTAATTGTTTCCGTGTCACGTTGTGTGCTAGTTCGACATTTTCTGTTCTCTCTGTATTTTGTGTTTTAGAGAGAGTTCCGCACTTTGTGCGCCTTAGCATACTTTACTGTTGTGCGTAAAGTTCGCCTGTAGCCTGTTGCCGTGTTTGGCTCATTTTGGACTTTACTAAAGACGCTGTTCGTAACCTCTGTGTGTCCTGCGCCTGATTCTACACCACCTCTACACTCAAACCCTGACACACAATTGGTGGCTGACTAAATACTTTTTTTCCCCACCGTAGATACTTTTGTACCTCTTTCCTCCAGCATCTTCACAAGGTCCTTTGCTGTTGTTCTGGGATTGATTTGCACTTTTCGCACCAAAGTACGTTAATCTCTAGGAGACAGAACACGTCTCCTTCCTGAGCGGTATGACGGCTGCGTGGTCCCATGGTGTATATACTTGCGTACTATTGTTTGTACAGATGAACGTGACTTGGGAGAAGATTTGCAAAGAGGAGTGGGACAAAATCCCTCCTGAGATGTGTGCAAACCTGGTGGCCAACTACAAGAAACGTCTGACCTCTGTGATTGCCAACAAGGGTTTTGCCACCAAGTACTAAGTCATGTTTTGCAGAGGTGTCAAATACTTATTTCCCTCATTAAAATGCAAATCAATGTATAACATTTTTTACATGCGTTTTTCTGGATTTTTTGGTTGTTATTCTGTCTCTCACTGTTCAAATAAACCATTAAAATTATATACTGATCATGTCTTTGTCAGTGGGCAAATGTACAAAATCAGCAAGAGATCAAATAATTTTTTCCCTCACTGTAGGTGCCTCCCAGGCTTTTAAGGATTAGGGTTGCAACATTCCGGGAACTTTCAATACATTTCCTGGTTTTACAGAAATCCTAGTTGGAAAACCAGGGAATTTATTGAAAGTTCCAATAATTAAGCAACCCTAGGAAGGATAAGTAGGTGCCTCGCAGGCTGGTGTATAATAAAGGCTCCTCCCAGGCTGATAAGGATAAATAGGTGCCTTGAAGGCTGGTGTCTAATTAGGAGCCTTTATCAAATCAAAAACATGGAAAGTTTGTTAAATTTTTGGAGAACAATGATTGCTTTATAAAGATTTCTCCACAATCAAATCAACCTTGTGGATTTCCAAGTGGGTAAAAAAATCTTTGTCAGCATCTTTCCCTTTTTATGTCTATCTTAAAGACTCTGCTATAAAGTACAATGATCAACCAGAGAGCAGTTGCTATTATTTACCAGCCTGTAAGGCCATTAAAAACATTGACCAGCCTGTGAGACACCTATTTATCCTTACCAGCCTGGGAGGAGCCTTTAATTATAAACTGGGTGGTTCGAGCCCTGAATGCTGATTGGCTGACAGCTGTGGTGTATCAGACCGTATACCACGGGTATGACAAAACATTAATTTTTACTGCTCTAATTACATTGGTAACCAGTTTATAATAGCAATAAGGCACCTCGGGGTTTGTGATATATGGCCAATATACATTTTAGTCATTTAGCAGACGCTCTTATCCAGAGTGACTTACAGTTAGTGCATACATTTTCATACTTTTTTCATACTGGCCCCCCGTGGGAAACGAACCCACAACCCTGGCATTGCAAGCGCCATGCTCTACCAACTGAGCTACACGGGGCTGTGTCTGGACGGCTAAAGGCTGTGTCCAGGCACTCCGCGTTACGTCATGCATAAGAACAGCCCTTAGCTGTCGTATAGTAGTAAAAGTTGCTAGCTAAGCAGTTAGTAAAAGTTGTAGCTGTACTTGCTGCATTATTTAGTTAGATGAAAAGCATGAGCTAAATAGCCAGTCAATATGCAGCTAGCTAGCAAGCTAAGTTAGCTCTTTTGAAAAGATACTGTAACTAACCAGCAAAGCAGTTTAGCTAACCTATATATCCGCCTGTATAATTTGGAAATAGTCTTGCCATTTCAGTGTTTTATAGATTAGCCAGTGTAATATGTTTTTTCAGTGTATTTGGATGCCAAGTGCTTACCTTTTTGATGTGCTAGTTGTGAATGTCACTGTGGAAAATAGTTATTCTTGCTGCAGTGCACTAGCATGTTTGCTATTTGAATATGATTGGCTGATGGGAAAGAATGGGCGGAGTTGCTTAAACATAGGCGGAGTTGCTTAAACATCAGACTGGAAGGCAGTGCTGCTTCACAGGCTACTTTGAGGGGGGGGAGGGGTTGGGGGGGGGTGTGTGGGGGGGTACCTTATGCCACTGGCGGACACAAGAGTTCCAGAACCCCGCCTTGTGCAACTGGGTCCTGGACTTCCTGACGGGCTGCCTCCAGGTGGTGAAGGTAGGAAACAACATCTCCACTTCGCTGATCCTGAACACTGGGGCCCCACAAGGGTGTGTGCTCAGCTCCCTCCTGTACTCCCTGTTCACCCATTACTTTGTGGCCAAGCACGCCTCCAACTCAATCATCAAGTTTGCAGACGACACAACAGTAGTAGGCTTGATTACCAACAATGACGAGACCGCCTACAGGGAGGAGGTGAGGGCTCTGGGAGTGTGGTGCCAGGAAAATAACCTCTCACTCAGTGTCAACAAAACAACTGAGATTATCGTGGACTTCAGGAAACAGCAGAGGGTGCACCCCCCTATCCACATCGACGGGACTGCAGCGGAGAAGGTGGAAAGCTTCAAGTTCCTTGGCGTACACATCACTGACAAACTGAAATGGTCCACCCACGCAGACAGTGTGGTGAAGAAGGTGCAACAGAGCCTCTTCAACCTCAGGAGGCTGAAGAAATTTGGCTTGGCACCTAAAACCCTAACAAACTTTTATAGATGCACAATTGAGAGCATCCTGTCGGGCTGTATCACCGCCTGGTACGGCAACTGCACCGCCCGCAACCGCAGGGCTCTCCAGAGGGTGGTGCGGTCTGCCGAACGCATTACCGGGGGCAAACTACCCGTCCTCCAAGACACCTACATGTACAGCACCCGATGTCACAGGAAGGCCAAAAATATTATCAAGGACATCAACCACCCGAGCCACTGCCTGTTCACCCCGCTATCATCCAGAAGGTGAAGTCAGTACAGATGCATCAAAGTTGGGACAGAGAGAATGAAAAGCAGCTTCTATCTCAAGGCCATCAGACTGTTAAATAGCCATCACTAGCACATTAGAGACTGCTGCTGCCTATTGAAATCACTGGCCACTTTAAGAAATGGAACACTAGTCACTTTAATAATGTTTACATATCTTGCACTACTCATCTTGTATGTATATACTGTATTATATTCTATAATATTCTACTGTATCTTAGTCCATGCCGCTCTGTCATTGCTTGTCTATATATGTATAGATCCAAGATGGCGTAGTAGTGCAGTTCTGTTTTTGTCGTGTGTCTGTAAATAGCCTGTAAATAGCCTGTTTTTTTTGTATTTTTCGTACATATTTCCCTATCAGACTTTTCATCCTTCTACAAAATATACTTTCCTGCAACCCGCCTCACTCAATGTGGAACGGATTCTATTATTGACTTACCTTTTATCTAGAATCTCCAGTTGAAACTAGCTAGCCAGCTAACTAGCTACTTGCTATCAGCTACCGTTAGCGGTTTTTCACCATTGTCCGTGGCCTGCACCACTCACCAGCCAGCTCTAGTCTGGACTATTATTCGGCCAGTCTGCACAGCGGCGTTATCGACCCAGAACATATCAGTTTTTCTGCCGGAATCACTGAATCACTGGACCTTTAACTCCGGATTCATCGCTACCAGCTAGCTGCAACAAAATGGACGCTGTGGTCTGGCTAATCATCCTGAGCTAGGCCCATCTCCCGGCTATCTACCTCTCTGTCAACCGGACGGGACCACCTAGTGTTGACACGGAGCCCCGCCGATCCTACACGACTGGTCTGCCGACGAAATCGTCTGATGTGGTTACGACGTCGACCACGAAGATTCCATCTGCTAGCCCCCGGCCCGCTAGCACACGCTAGCCGTGGCCTCTTACTCGCTAGTGCTTTAGCAGCCTCCGAACTATCCTATTGCTGTTCACCGGACCTTATGATAACTCAGCTATACAGCTGATGTCTGCTGGACTGTTCCTTTTTACGGTACTACATCCTGTTTATGTTTAGCCTCAGCCCAAACATGGTTAGCTTATTGTTGTTTCGGTTATTTCTAATTGTACTATTTCACTGTAGATCCCCCAGCCCAGCTAAACCTGCCTTAGATAGCTCCTTTGTCCCACCCCCCATACACGCGGAGACCGACTCAATTGGTGCCTCCAGTGATGCTATCTCTTTCATTGTTACCCAACGCTTAGGTTTACCTCCACTTTACTCATATCCTTCCATATCCTTGTCTGTACATAATGCCCTGAATCTTTTCTACAACACCCGGAAATCTGCCCCCTTTATTCTATGTACCCAACGCACTAGAAGACCAGTTCTTAAAGCCTTTAGCCGTATCCTTATTCTAGTCCTCCTCTGTTCCTCTGGTGATGTAGAGGCTAACCCAGGCCCTGCAGCCCTCAGTATCACTCCTACTCCCCAGGCGCTATCATTTGCTGACTTCTGTAATCGCAAAAGTCTTGGTTTCTTGCACGTAAATATCAGAAGTCTACTTCCTAAGTTTGAGTTATTCACTGCGTTAGCACACTCCGCCAACCCTGATGTTCTAGCAGTGTCTGAATCCTGGCTCAGGAAGGCCACCAAAAATTCTGAAATTTCCATCCCCAACTATAACATTTTCCGTCTAGATAGAACTGCCAAAGGGGGTGGAGTTGCAATCTACTGTAGAGATAGCCTGCAGAGCTCTATCATACTATCCAGGTCTGTGCCCAAACAGTTTGAGCTTCTACTTCTAAAAATCCACCTTTCCAGAAATAAGTCTCTCACTGTTGCCGCTTGCTACAGACCCCCTCAGCCCCCCAGCTGTGCCCTGGACACCATATGTGAATTGATTGCCCCCATTTATCCTCAGAGTTCGTACTGCTTGGTGACCTAAATTGGGATATGCTTAATACCCCGGCCATCCTACAATCCAAACTAGATGCCCTCAATCTCACGCAAATTATCAACGAACCTACCAGGTACAACCCTAAATCCGTAAACATGGGTACCCTCATAGATATCATCCTGACTAACATACCCTCTAAATACACCTCAGCTGTATTCAACCAGGATCTCAGCGATCACTGCCTTATTGCCTGCGTCCGTAACGGGTCCGTGGTCAAACGACCACCCCTCATCACTGTCAAACGCTCCCTAAAACACTTTAGCGAGCAGGCCTTCCTAATTGACCTGGCCCAGGTATCCTGGATGGATATAGATCTCATTCCGTCAGTAGAGGATGCCTGGTTGTTCCTTAAAAGTAATTTCCGCTCAATCTTAAATAAACATGCCCCATTCAAAAAATACAGAACTAAGAACCGATATAGCCCCTGGTTCTCCTCAGACTTGACTGCCCTTGACCAGCACAAAAACATCCTGTGGCGTACTGCATTAGCATCAAATAGCCCCGCGATATGCAACTTTTCAGGGAAGTTAGGAACCAATATACACAAGCAGTCAGGAAAGCAAAGGCTAACTTTTTCAAACAGAAATTTGCATCCTGTAGCACTAACTCCAAAAAGTTTTGGGACACTGTAAAGTCCATGGAGAATAAGAGCACTTCCTCCCAGTTGCCCACTGCACTGAGGCTAGGAAACACTATCACCACCGATAAATCTACAATAATCGAGAATTTCAACAAGCATTTTGCTACGGCTGGCCATGCTTTCCATCTGGCTACCACTACCCCGGCCACCAACTCTGCATCCTCCTCTGCAACTTGCCCATGCCCCCCCCGCTTCTCCTTCACACAAATTCAGACAGCTGATGTTCTGAAAGAGCTGCAAAATCTGGACCCCTACAAATCAGCTGGGCTAGACAATCTGGACCCTTTCTTTCTAAAACTAGCCGCCGAAATTGTCGCAACCCCTATTACTAGTCTGTTCAACCTCTCTTTCATAACGTCTGAGATCCCCAGAGATTGGAAAGCTGCCGCGGTCATCCCCCTCTTCAAAGGGGGTGACACTCTAGATCCAAACTGCTACAGACCTATATCCATCCTGCCCTGCCTTTCGAAAGCCAAGTTAACAAACAGATCACCGACCATTTCGAATACCACCGTACCTTCTCCGCTATGCAATCCGGTTTCCGAGCTGGTCATGGGTGCACTTCAGCCACGCTCAAGGTCCTAAACGATATTATAACCGCGATTGATAATAGACAGTACTGTGCAGCCGTTTTCATCGACCTGGCCAAGGCTTTCGACTCTGTCAACCACCGCATTCTTATTGGCAGACTAAATAGCCTTGGTTTCTCAAATGACTGCCTCGCCTGGTTCACCAACTACTTCTCAGATAGAGTTCAGTGTGTCAAATCGGAGGGCCTGTTGTCTGGACCTATGGCAGTCTCTATGGGGGTGCCACAGGGTTCAATTCTTGGGCCGACACTTTTCTCCGTGTATATCAATGATGTCGCTCTTGCTGCTGGTGACTCTCAGATCCACCTCTCACGAGACGACACCATTTTGTATACATCTGGCCCTTCATTAGACACTGTGTTAACAAACCTCCAAACAAGCTTCAATGCCATACAACACTCCTTCAGTAGCCTCCAACTGCTCTTAAACACTAGTAAAACTAAATGCATGCTTTTCAATCGAACGCTGCTGGCACCCGCCCACCCGACTAGAATCACCACTCTCGACGGGTCTGACCTAGAGTATGTGGACAACTACAAATACCTAGGTGCCTGGTTAGACTGTAAACTCTCCTTCCAGACTCACATAAAGAATCTCCAATCCAAAGTTAAATCTAGAATCGGCTTCCTATTTCGCAACAAAGCCTCCTTCACTCATGCTGCCAAACATGCCCTCGTAAAACTGACTATTCTACCGATCCTTGACTTCGGCGACGTCATTTACAAAATAGCCTCCAACACTCTACTCAGCAAATTGGATGTAGTCTATCACAGTGCCATCCGTTTTGTCTCCAAAGCCCCATACACTACCCACCACTGTGACCTGTACGCTCTTGTTGGCTGGTCCTCACTACATGTCCGTCGTCAAACCCACTGGCTCCAGGCCATCTATAAATCACTGCTAGGCAAATCCCTGCCTTATCTTAGCTCATTGGTCACCATAGCAGCACCCACCCGTAGTCTGCGCTCCAGCAGGTATATCTCACTGGTCATTCCCAAAGCCAACACCTCCTTTGGCCGCCATTCCTTCCAGTTCTCTGCTGCCAATGACTGGAACGAATTGCAAAAATCTCTGAAGCTGGAGACTCTTATCTCCCTCACTAACTTTAAGCATCAGTTGTCAGAGCACCTTACCGATCACTGCACCTGTACACAGCCCATCTGAAATTAGCCCACCCAACTACCTCATCCCTATATTGTTATTTATTTTGCTCTTTTGCACCCCAGTATCTCTATTTGCACATAATCTCTTGCACATCTAGCATTCCAGTGTTAATACTATTGTAATTATTTTGCACTATAGCCTATTTATTGCCTTACCTCCATAACTTGCTACATTTGCACACACTGTATATATATTTTCTGTTGTATTTTTGACTTTATGTTTTTTTTACCCCATATGTAACTCTTTGTTGTTTTTATCGCACTGCTTTGCTTTATCTTGGCCAGGTCGCAGTTGTAAATGAGAACTTGTTCTCAACTGGCTTACCTGGTTAAATAAAGGTGAAATAAAAAATAAAAAAATAAAAAATGTATATATTCTTAAATTCCATTCCTTACTAGATGTGTGTGTATTGGGTATATGTTGTGAAATTGTTGGATATTACTTGTTAGATATTACTGCACTGTCGGAGCTAGAAGCACAAGCATTTCTCTACACCCGCAATAACATCTGCTAAACACGTGTATGTGACAAATAAGATTTGATTTGATTTGATTTGAAATAAAGCCATGTTCAACCAGATACTCTTCTCATGGGGAGTCATAGTTTAATGGAACAGTACCGAGGGAGGCATCATCTAATATAACAGTTCCATTAAACAAAGCCTCCCATCAGAACACGCCTTACATACAATGAAACAGTCAGTAATAAAAAGACAACTTCTAACCACCAGAACTGTTCAACTTTATTTGCAAATAAATGTCCGCTTTAAATGGCCTCTTACAATGTACCACCAGTGTCCCCAAGTGTTTAAAGAATATATTTCAGGTGAACTTGTTAATACTGGCCAGCCGATGGCGCTGTTGGACCGTGCATTATTAGAGCTGAGGCGATGTCAGGATTTCCAACATGTTGTTTACTGCCTGTGAGTAATTTATCAACTATGGATGAAGCAAAGGGGAAAAGACAAGTTCTGCTATTGTCATGTTTGTTAATTTATTAATATTAAATCAACTCGTCTTTTTGCGTGTAAAGGCTCATACTTACCACAATTATAAATTGGACAAAATTAAAAACAATTCCAAAAGCACCAAGTTTAGGCCTTTTACAGTGCACTGTCAATAATTTTTAACAACGCATGACTGTACTATGGCTCCTGTAGGTATGTATGTAATGAGCATGAAATTAACATTATCTCATGTCCATCTCAGAATCACCCCATATTGCGAGGCAAGTCACGAGGAGGTTCAAGGGCATTAATTCACTCTAATAGGCTTATTCCAAGCCAGGAAGCCAACCTGCTGCCGTTACCTTGTCCTCATATCCACTGCAACATTTTATTTTAATATGTTAGATTAAATTGCGGCGAGAAATGGTAGAAACTGTCGACGATATCTCGAGGGTGTAGGTAGCCTGTACCGAATACATTTTAACCTTAGGATCGGATGTTTTAAGTGGGACACATGGGCCTGTTAGATAAACTTTCGGGATGGCTGGGACTGAAGAAGAAAGAAGTGAACGTATTGTGTTTGGGACTCGACAACAGCGGGAAAACTACCATCATCAACCAACTCAAACCCACTAATGTAAGTCCACTGACATGGCCCAACTATAATATAGGCCTACTCTAGGCCATTGACTGATGTATTTGATTGCGCTCTAAATTGTAACTTGTTGAGGTGATGGCCTACTGTAGCCCGCGCGCGGGCCTGTCAGTGGAAAGCTGTTTGTGGAAAGATACAGAGTTCTATATCTTGAGAGTTAGCTGAGTCTTAGAGATTTTGCTTATATATAAAAGCTGTGAGTGTCATCGCATCGATTGCACTGCAATCATCCACTGATTGCTTGTTTTCAGCAAAGCTTATTTGGCCCACTCTCAGATGACTGGAAACATGTTAGTCAGGTAAAGGTCAGTACAGCCTATTTCACCCTATTTTACCATTTATTTTGACACAGTTAAGTTACTGTTTTTTTGTCTGTGTTTGTTATTTTGTGTGTGTGTGTGTGTCTCTGTGTGTGTGTATTACAGACCCAGACACAAGACATTGTCCCAACTATTGGCTTCAACATCGAAAAATTCAAGAGTTCAAGGTAGTAATTTACTTCTTATGTAAACGTTGTTTAACTTAGTGAACCAGATGAAAGTAATAAGAATTATATTATTTGATACTTACTCCATTGTGTATGTTCATGCGTAACATGTATGTTGTGTCTCTACAAAGTTTGTCCTTCACAGTTTTTGACATGTCTGGTCAGAGCAGATACAGAAACCTATGGGAACATTACTACAAGTAAGACTTTACACCGGCAATGTTTATCTAGAACTGCATTATATGATAGTAAATGTTTTGCCAGTGGTGCCTTACCTCTGATCTTTGAGTAACCAAGTATTGCCTGTAGAGCAGTTTTACCCTAACCCTATCTCCAACTAATAGTTATTAGTGATGTAGAGATCAGATTCACTGTTGTTTATCCAGTTTCTTGTTGATTACATAATTTTCTGTTGTGGTGTCCACAGAGAGAGTCACGCCATCATATTTGTCATCGATAGCGGAGATAAGTTACGAATGGTCGTTGCCAAAGAGGAACTGGATACTCTTCTCAATCACCAAGGTCAGAGAATGAGAGAGAGAGACAGAGAGAAATGAAGAGAGGGGGGGAGACAGACAGACAGACAGAGAGCCAACAGTTTCTTCACCCGTTCTCCTGATTCCTGCTCCTTCCAGACATCCGCAGTAGGAGGTTGCCAGTGCTGTTCTTTGCTAATAAGAGTGACCTGAGAGAAGCCATGTCTTTAGTCAAAGTCTCTCAGCTGCTCTGTCTGGAGAACATCAAGGACAAACCCTGGCACATCTGGTAGGACACAACTTTATCCTACACACACACACACACACACACACACAAGTAGGTACAGATACATACACAGTGATATTGGGATAGGTTACTAGCTTCTGTCCCTCCGTTTTAGTGCCAGTAATGCTGTAAAAGGAGAGGGCCTACAGGAGGGGGTGGACTGGCTACAAGGTACAGTACTGTGTGTGTGTGTAGATTACTTTTTTCTAAGGTAATTTTGGCACCAATATTGAATTGTTCTGTTTTGTTCCAACTTACCCATAGAGCAAATTGCACAGTAAGTATCATGGTGAACTCACATTAGTTTATGTCACTGTGGTGGACTTGGTGAAGTACAGATGGATGTTGTTGATGACTTAGGAACAGGGGAGACTGTATTTAGTCTAAAACACTGTAATTATGTGATTCTAACAGGTATAATGTTGACGTATGGGTAACGATGATTAAACTCCCCTATTCTTAACTCTAGTGCCGTACTGTTCTAGGTGTTTTGTGGAACTTCAGGTCTTATTGTTCAGGCTGTTTGTTGTAACTTTAATCTCATGAAATGTCCATATCTTTATAAACAGATCATATCAAAACAATGAAGACTTGATTAAATAAAATGGATGAAATGCTTGATGAAGGATCGTGACGGCGAGAAGAGAGAGGAGCCTCAGTGACTACAGCATGGCTCCTCCAACCGGGCGTGTCATTGGTTATCTGATGTCAGTATTTATACGGTGCAAGGGAATCACTTGTTTCCCCTTTCTATTTGTTACTCTGTCATAATGCCTACTGTATGATACTGTTGTAAAGTGTTGATGTGAAGTGTTGCTGAACAGCTTGTTGCAGTGTTGATAGAGACCACCCTCCGAGATTGTTTCAGTGTTATTCAAAGTTACAGCACGTGATGTATAACTGTGCTGTCTGAATGTGGAAAGATATGATTAATGTATTCTGTTGTAAAAATGTTACCCTCTACATTTCTGAGCTGTACTTAATGCTTGTTTTTTTATGCCATTTAATGTGCTGTGAATATTTTTCAGACATATTACACCAGTCAGTGCTAAATATATTTATATATATTGGGATGTTTTAATGAAAACAATAAAAAGGCTTGGTATTTGCTTGATTTGTAGTCTTGTCCTTTTCATCAAAGGGGGTGACAAGTTATCTTTCTATTTGCTGGATCGTTATGTTTATTGGTCTTACATAGTAAGTGGAGATAATAGTGAATCAACACTGCAGACTGCAAAGGCTATTTTAATAATTTATGCAAAAACATGAGTTTCAGCTTCCATCAACACAGAAGCATCAAGTACAATCAATGCATCATAACCCTTATACTGTACAAGTTGAACACTTTTATGAAATGCTAATAAATAGTTGCAAACTTATGTTAATAAATCTATAAATATAATTAAATAAATACTCCTTTACAGGATACCAAGATTTTAAAGCAGTTAATTTACAAACGTATAAATAAGCTGTATAACAAAAGTATAAAAGTGTAATGATGTGAATACTGTTGACAAAGGGAGAAAGAACCCTTCATTTTCCCTATCGTCTTGGACAACCTTCACTCTTTATATCCCTCTATCAGCTCAAACTCAACCCTTGAGATGATCATTTCCCTGACAGTGTCCCTACTCTCTCCTTTTCTTCTATCTCTTATCCCCTCACTCTTCCTTTTATCTCTCCAGCCCCTCACGTCCTTTCTTTTCTCTTTCCTCAATCCTTCTTGAGGAACATGTAGACTATCTCAGTGTGGAAGTGAGCGCTGGCATTCAGGAGGCTCTGGAAGGTCTCCATGTCCTCATGACGGTTACCTGAGAGAGAGAGGGAGAGAGAGAGGAAGATTACTGACAGTACAGACAAAGGCCATATGACTACCTGGGACCAAACATAGTGAACCACCTGCCCTGTCCTCACCTGCCATGACAACCTCGTACATCTCCATGGTAACCTCTGAGAACATGTTCTCAATGCTCTGGATGAACGACCACCTGTCCGACGGCGACAAGAACACCTGGCACACCTGCTGCACCATCCTCACCGACCAGTTCATACAGTAGCCGTCCTTCTCACACACCTACAATATACACACATATGATACTTAAGCAATAAGGCATGAGGGGGTGTGGTATATGGTCAATATACCACGGCTAAGGGCTGTTCTTAGGGACGACACAACACGGAGTGCCTAGATACAGCCCTTAGCCGTGGTATATTGGCCATATACCACAAACCCCCGAGGTGCCTTATTGCTATTATAAACTGGTTACCAACGTAATTAGAGCAGTAAATATACAAGTTTTGTCATACCCGTGGTATGCATTCCTATAACACACACACACCAGTTCATACTAGCCATCCTTCTCACACACACAGATGTGTACTGACCAGTATGAGGTAGACAAGGAGTCGTGAGATCTCAAAGAGGCGTCCGTTGAGAGCCTTGCTAGCCAGAATGCTGTAACACAGACTGTTCCCACACAGGATCAACAGCCTGGCCACACTCTCTACATGCCACGCCTGGGGGAGCACTGGGGAGACCAAAGAGCTATGATGAGCACAACGAAGATGCTGTGTGCACCTGAATAAAGGTGTGTGTATGCGTGTGTGTGAGTGTGTGCATGTGTTTGTGTTAAGGTATGGTAGCCCTTTCCTGCAGTCAATTACAAAAAGCGCCCTCTTTCGCCTCATGGGTGGAATGTTATTAATATTTTTCATAATTTCATAATTAATAAAGACTATTTATTTTTTTAAATATGAAAATCCGGTGTTTCTATGTCAAACAGTTTTGTTATATTTCAATCTTCTGTGATGTATATAAAGTGTAATATTGGGATGCAAACTCAAAATATAATACATTTCAACTCTATATCTGACATGGTACAGGTGTCTTCTTTTTCTTAAGCCCATGTGTGTGAGGTGTATACTTTTGTTTCAAAGTAGATTTGTTTAAGACTACCAAGAATCACTCTGTGTGACCGTGATTTAACCCACTACAGTAAAAGGTTAAAGTGTGTCTACCTGTGAGTTCCTCCAGTATGGCCAGTACAGTGTCAGTGGTCCAGTCTCTAGCCTCCAGGTCACTGTGGAGCAGGATCACAGCTTTGGCCAGGTCCCACAGAGAACACTGGGCTACTCCTGCACCCAGCTGCTCCTGCCAGCCCAGAGAACCTGGACAAAATAATACAGACTGTTAATACACACACACATACAAACACATTATCTTCATACACTCTACCATGGGTCAGGGTTGGAGGATGTACACACACACACAACCACACTGCATACTAACCATCAGGCAGCCGTGGTCCGTAGAGTATGAACAGTAGCCTGGCCTGTGAGACCATGGGCCAGGACTGGAGGATCCTGGTGAGCCAGAACAGAGTGTCTCTACGGCTGCTCCATGGCTCCAACAGAACCTGGCGACAGAACCCACGGATCTGCAGCTCCAACCGCTGACACGCTCCTAGACACAGATGGGAAACATTATACTCTCTCTCTTTTCTCCTCACACCCTCTCTATCTGAATTAGGGACAGACACTCACCTGGCTTTCCGGTGACGACTAACTCGATCTTGCGGGGAAGGTTTGTGAAGTCGCACAGGAAGTTGAAGACCCGGTGACACTCCAGCTCATCCCAGCCCGCAATCAACGTCTGTCAGTCAAACAGCAATGACCTGTTACATATCCTTGTTTTACCTTGTTTTGTCTTGTGTGTTTCATAGGTATTTGTCTTTTGAAACTACTTTAGGGTCTCACCTGCAGGAAAACTCCGTAACTGGAGAAGAAAGGGCAGCCTGTTGAGGCAGTGCACTGCTCCATCATGAAGCACGGGACCTGAGAGGCAGGGAGAGACTGGTGGTCTTTGAAAGTCTATGGACATCTACAACAGGGCTCTCCAACCCTGTTACTGGAGAGCTACCGTCCTGTAGGATTTTACTCCAACCATAATCTAGCACACCTAATTCTAATAATTTGCTGGTTGATTAGCTGAATCAGGATAGTCACAACTGAAAACCTACAGGAGAATAGCTCTTTAGGAACAGGGTTGGAGCCCTGATCTACAGTATGTAGGCCTTACTACACTGAACAAAAATATAAACGCAACATGTAAAGTGTTGGTCCCATGTTTCATGAGCTGAAATAAAAAATCCCTGACATTTTTCATACACAACAAAAAGCGTATTTCTCTCAAATGTTGTGCACAAATTTGTTTACATCCCTGTTAGTGAGCATTTCTCCTTAGCCAATATAATCCATCCACCTGACAGGTGTGGTATATCAAGAAGCTGATTAAACAGCATGATCATTACACAGGTGCACCTTGTGCTGGGGACAATAAACGCCTACTTTAAAATGTGAGGAGTATTTCTGTCTGTAATGGGGAAAAACTCATTCTAATTGGCTGGGCCTGGCTCCCCAGTGGGTGGGCCTGGCTGCCAAGTGGGTGGGCCTATGACCTCCAAGGCCCACCCATGGCTGCACCACTGCCCAGTCATGTGAAAGCAATAGATTAGGGCCTAATTAAATTATTTCAATTGACTGATTTCCTCATATGAACTGTAACTCCGTAAAATCTTTGAAATTGTTGCGTTTATATTTTTGTTCAGCATAGAATTTCACAATCTGTTTTATAATGATTAACTGGTTCTTTTGTCTTTTTTTTGTTATTGAAATGTGTAACAACTCATGCTTTACTACAGTAGCTTAGCAACGTTGGTAAATATCCTTATCATTCATTTCCATAACCTTATCTATCTCCCTCACCTCTCTGTCTTACCTGGGAGAACTTGCTGTATATAAACTTCAACCTGTCCTTTGTAGGTAGCAACAGGGTACACCTCTTGAACAACAACCCTGAGACAACGAGCAGAAACAAACAACAAGAAGGTGACACCCTGACTACATCTGTTTCTCAATCCTGAATGAATAAAGTTTGACATAACACTTACAGTAAGGGAAAAAAGTTTTTGATCCCCTGCTGATTTTGTACGTTTGCCCACTGACAAAGACATGATCAGTCTATAATTTTAATGGTAGGTTTATTTGAACAGTGACAGACCGAATAACAACAAAAAAATCCAGAAAAATGCATGTCAAAAGTGTTATAAATTGATTTGCATTTTAATGAGGGAAATAAGTATTTGACCCCTCTGCAAAACATGACTTAGTACTTGGTGGCAAAACCCTTGTTGGCAATCACAGAGGTCAGACGTTTCTTGTAGTTGGCCACCAGGTTTGCACACATCTCAGGAGGGATTTTGTTCCACTCCTCTTTGCAGATCTTCTCCAAGTCATTAAGGTTTCGAGGCTGACGTTTGGCAACTCAAACCTTCAGCTCCCTCCACAGATTTTCTATGGGATTAAGGTCTGGAGACTGGCTAGGCCACTCCAGGACTTTAATGTGCCTCTTCTTGACCCACTCCTTTGTTGCCTTGGCCGTGTGTTTTGGGTCATTGTCATGCTGGAATACCCATCCACGACCCATTTTCAATGCCCTGGCTGAGGGAAGGAGGTTCTCACCCAAGATTTGACGGTACATGGCACCGTCCATCGTCCCTTTGATGCGATGAAGTTGTCCTGTCCCCTTAGCAGAAAAACACCCCCAAAGCATAATGTTTCCACCTCCATGTTTGACGGTGAGGATGGAGTTCGTGGGGTCATAGGCAGCATTCCTCCTCCTCCAAACACGGCGAGTTGAGCTGATGCCAAAGAGCTCGATTTTGGTCTCATCTGACCACAACACTTTCACCCAGTTCTCCTCTGAATCATTCAGATGTTCATTGGCAAACTTCAGACAGCCCTGTATATGTGCTTTCTTGAGCAGGGGGACCTTGCGGGCGCTGCAGGATTTCAGTCCTTCACGGCGTGGTGTGTTACCAATTGTTTTCTTGGTGACTATGGTCCCAGCTGCCTTGAGATCATTGACAAGATACTCCCGTGTAGTTCTGGGCTGATTCCTCACCGTTCTCATGATCATTGCAACTCCACGAGGTGAGATCTTGCATGGAGCCCCAGGCCGAGGGATATTGACAGTTATTTTGTGTTTCTTCCATTTGCAAATAATCGCACCAACTGTTATCACCTTCTCACCAAGCTGCTTGGCGATGGTTTTGTAGCCCATTCCAGCCTTGTGTAGGTCTACAATCTTGTCCCTTACATCTTTGGAGAGCTCTTTGGTCTTGGCCATGGTGGAGAGTTTGGAATCTGATTGATTGATTGCTTCTGTGGACAGGTGTCTTTTATACAGGTAACAAACTGAGATTAGGAGCACTCCTTTTAAGAGTGTGCTCCTAATCTCAGCTCGTTACCTGTATAAAAGACACCTGGGAGCCAGAAATCTTTCTGATTGAGAGGGGGTCAAATACTTATTTATTGCATTAAAATGCAAATCAATTTATAACATTTTTGACATTCTTTTTTCTGGATTTTTTTGTTGTTATTCTGTCTCTCACTGTTCAAATAAACCTACCAATAAAATTATAGACTAATCATTTCTTTGTCAGTGGGCAAACGTACAAAATCAGCAGGGGATCAAATACTTTTTTCCCTCACTGTACATGACTAAATATAACTTATAGACAGTTATCTTGAGGTAGCCTAGAGTGTATTATGAAAATGCTGTGTTTGACTTCATATTCCTGCCTATAGGCTGTACCTACTACCTACCCAGACCTTTGTAGTGTCCCAGGGTGGCGGGGTCCTCTTTAGGAGGAGAGGAGGGAGAGGAGCAGTTGTGGAGCTTCTGTAGGATCATTCTGTTCCTCCAGGTCTGAGTAGAGATGTGATTCACAATGTAGCGACTGATGGCCTTGGACACCATGCTGAACACACTGATCTCAAGCACTGTAACACACAGAGGCATGCGGGTCAAATCACACACACATGGACACATAAGTTAGCTAGCTAGCCTAGTAGAAGACATGACTGGAAATAGTCATTAGGTCAATGACAATCAATGATGAACATTGACAGGCCAGCCAGCCTTCCTTCCTTCCCTCCTCTCCCTTCCTCCATTCATTGTATTTAAACCAGCTAGCTAGTTAGACCTACCAGAGAGTCTGTCCAGGACCATGTCAAAGACCTCTGCGGGCAGCCTCTCGAAGAAGCAGCCACTGGCCATGCCCTGACTCCGGGTCTTGATGGTTCTCACCGGGTAGGGCTGGCGGCGGGACCGTCGGCGGTGGAACTTCTGGGTCATGGTGAATTTCCTAGTAACTGCCGCCATCGCCACAAAACTGTCCGGCCGCTATTGACCCGAGGATAAACTACAAATGGAATATCATTTAGCAAGGAGAATTGATTCATTTCCAAAGAGAACAACATCAAAGACAGCTGTCAACTTTAAGAGTGAACTAGCTAGCTAACGTTAGCAAGCTAGCTGTCATTTGCCTGGCTTTACCTTTAGCTTTTGGCTGCGAAAACGACTCCAACAATAAACTTGTGAACTCTCTTTGGACTTCTACTATTCTTTTTATCATAGACTATAAAGTGAATATTTTAGCTAGCTAGCTAATTGTCAAGTGCTTAGAAGGAACGTTCCCTGAGGCAGAGGTAGGCCGAGAGACAGACTTGCTTGTTTTTGGCGACCCCTCGCGAGCACTTTGTGAGTGAAACAGTTCTGCCGCGAAATACTCATCTCGCGCCAAATGATAACCTTCCCTTCCATCAAATGTTTCTGAATGTTTTTGTGCTGACTCTCAGATTTACTTTTGTAATGTCATGTAAACGTGCGATAACCTGCATGTGTGCCTATAATCCCCATCCCTCTCATGTAGGCTAGTCTAATGATTAGTTTAACATGACATGAGCAGATTATTTTTGAAAGCCTTATGCTGTTTTTAGATATACTGTAACAGTAGCCTATGAATAAACTGATTAGAATGTCAAATTTTTTGACCTTATCTGGTGCTTACAATGATCAATCAAATATAAATGTCCTATTTGTTGTCCTAGAAGCAGATAATAAATACCTCATTACAGACAGAGGCCCAATAGTTCCTAGCCTTTCCTTGAGTTGTGGCCCAGCACAGCTCCCTAATGCATGGGGGATTACTCTGCTTCCCCTAAGGCTATTAACTCCTCAGTATTCATATGGCATCTCCCTCTGGAAGAGATACACAAGACACATAATCCTATAAGACAGACTGACACAGGGCAGGATGGGCTGCTCTAGGCTGCTAGAAAGGCTACTGCTAGGCTACTGTATGGAGGAATGACAGCCAGATTGGGAATGTAGCCTTGTGTGCCTGTCTTCTATAGCCTCAGTAGACACAAGTTTAGTGAACGGGACTAAGAATATAGTGGCAGATTGTCTATCACTGACCAGATCAAGAGCAACCAGCAGATTTGGACGAGCTCACACCACATGGTAAGAGCTAAGGCATGATCATTTATAATACTTTCATTATCTGCAATTGTCTTCTTTAAATACTGCACTGTCATCAAACATTTTCAATGGTGTTTTGTTGTTTACATCTTCCTGTTTGTTGTTGTTGACAGATCCCCATGTTGACTGGTAAGGAGGAGGAGGACCATGCAGTGGGATGATGCCCTCCCTCTTCCCCTGGGGCAGGAACTATGTTTGCATTGAACCCTGATAGAGCTGATGTCGAGCTACACCATACCGAGCCACACTGCGTCACATTACTGACAGACGGTTGTCACCTCCCTGACAAGACAATAAGAACACACACATACCCATACACTGCCCCCACTTGGACACGGAAGCAGAGGCGACACTGGTGATAGAGGGAAAGAGAGAGCGAGAGAGAGCAAGCAGACAGAGAGCTGGTCTGGGCTGTGGCGTGCATCATTGACAAGCCTTTTAACTATAGAGAGGCAGATAAATGCTTTGTATCATGGGTCTGTGAGTCTGCATAGAACACACAAACATAGACTGCCAGCCGCTACCCGCCTCCTGCAGCAGTGGACAGCACCCGGCTGGATATGTATGTCCAGGTAAGAAGGAAAGAGGAGGGGTGTATGTGTTGAGTAAATCACTTTGAAAAATGAAGTGTTGGGGTTCTTATTTTGTAGCTTTGTATAATATGTGGTACGTGCATGGAAAAGTAAAGTTTGAACTCACGTGAGCAGTAGCCAACAACATGTTCATCTGTTGTTCTATTGTGTGGGTGTCTCCTCCCTTACAGAATCCATCATTAAACACAAAGAGCATTCTGTTCCCAGTGTCCCAGTGAGGAATGGAACTGCTGTGCTTTGATAGAGTATAAAAAGAGTATAATGGTGACGGTTTTGTTTCAAGATTGGTGGTAGATTAATAAAAACTGGAAAGTGGAGTGGAAAGTGAAACATCATACTATTGATGTCAACTTTAATCCCTCTGAATGAGGCAAAGGAGAACTGTAGTAGTCTAAATTAAATGTGAGAAATCCTGTGATATTTAGGCCTATATGTATAACGCAGAATAGCAACGGCATGTGTTTAGTTCTGAGGTGTTCATTCTATTTTGGATCAGACATGTCTGGAGCCTGCAGGCCTCCTGTCTGTCACTGTCCAGAGTTTGTGTGTGTATGTGTGTGACCCACTGGCAGCAGTAGAATCATATCAGGACTCTGATCCCATATGGCAGAAGCTTCAACACATTATCTACACTCTTTGAAAAAAGGTTCCAAATGGTTCCCCATAGGAGCACCCTTTTTGGTTCCATGTAGAAAGGAAAGGATTCTACCTGGAACCAAAAAGGGTTCTTCAAAGGGTTCTACTATGGGGATAGCTGAAGAACTTTAGATTCTAGATAGCACCTTTTTTTGTGTATCGACAACGCCCCCTCTCTCCTCCACTTCTTCAGATAATAATGTTTTATTACTTTATGCTTTATGACACAATCAACTTAGCTGTGACTTTTAATATTACTGCCATTTGTTGTGGTCCTCTGTAGCTCAATTGGTAGAGCATGGCGCTTGTAACGCCAGGGTAGTGGATTCGATCCCCGGGACCACCCATACCTAAAAATGTATGCACGCATGACTGTAAGTCGCTATGGATAAAAGCATCTGCTAAATGCCATATTATATTATTATATTTTAAACAAAGATAGTGGGTGTGGCAATGTGTGTTTTATTGTTCACTAGATCCATAGCCCTCTCCTGTCTGCATTCTTCAAATCACAATAAAAGTTGTTTTCCAAAGTAAGTTATATAAGATGAAGGAGAGGACAAGGGAAAACAGAGTTAGTGAAAGTCAAAGCTTATCTACCCTTGGGTTCCCAACACTTAAATATCTAAACTACAGTATCTGCACCTCAGAGGCCCTTCCAAGAATCTCAATTTAATCAAACTTGCTGTGCAGTATTCATCCAGTAGCGTATTAATGTAATTGTGTCCTGTAGTCAAATAAAATGAGGAGGTACAATATATATATATATATATATATATATATATATATATATATATATATATATATATATGCCATTTAGCAGACGCTTTTATCCAAAGCGACATAGAGTCATGCGTGTATACATTTTACATATGGGTGATCCTGGGAATCAATCTCACTATCCTGACATTACAAGCACCATCCTCTACCAACTGAGCTACATGCAAATGATTTGATGAAGCTTGTGACTAAATTACACATTTACCACTTTTTTAGGGTTCAATATTCCAACTGCATGTTACATATTATCAGTGATAAAATTCCAATGAGCTAGCCAAATCAAACAGTATGAGTAGCCTTTAATAAAATGAGTTTTATTGTACATGGTGAAATTCCATTATCTATTACGGACCAGCTGAATGCTTCTCATTAAGTCGTTTCAGTGTTTCTAAACAAGGGGTTATAAAACAGTCTCTCAGTCTCATTTAGAAGTTAGTGGTTTGTAACATTCAACTCACCTGAGTGTTGGTTTCTGTGAATGTTTAATCATGTGTGTTCTCCACAGGGGCAGCGGGACAGTCACAGTCACAGAGAGACTAGCTAGCTGAGCCCAGAGGACCACAATCAACAGGTGGAGCTGAACGAATAAGCTATTAGTCACAGGCTCAGCCAACGAGACCAGGGACAGAAGCATCAGTAGAAGGCCCTGTTAGTGAGAGCTCTAGAGAGCATACAGAAGCCACAGCCATTGTTTAAAACAACTCCAGAGACAACAACTGAAGCCTTGCCCCAGAGACTGAAGTCACTGCATAGAGCTCCGGAGACAACACTGAAGCCAGCGAAACCACAACCCCTGAGCCCCAAAGAGACCACCACTGCGGGATGGCTTCAACACTGTGACTGACTCTAGACCCACTGTAGTTCCAACTGTACAGCTGGGAACCAGAGCTAAAGGAGAATAATAGGATACTAAACTCACGTCTCAAAGGGATTCTTGTGTGTTTGTCTGTGTGGCTGTGTGTGTGGTTCTGTGTGCGTTGTTTTTCATGTGTAGCTGTGCAGTGTGTGAGCTATTATTGTGTTAAGATCTGTGTGTGTAGTTCTCTATCAGCAGATGTTGCAGAAATGGCCAGCATGGTGGTCCAGCTCCTGGGCTTCTTCCTGTGTCTGTTGGGGCTTGTGGCTAGTGTAGTTGCTACGGTGCTCCCCGACTGGCGGCGGACTGCATATGTGGGCTATAACATCATCACAGCCACTGCCTACATGAAGGGGCTCTGGATGGAGTGTGTGTGGCACAACACAGGCATCTACCAGTGTGAAGTACACCGCTCAATGCTGGCTCTGCCACCTGACTTGCAGGTAGGAATAATTTGTTGATTGATTTGTTAATTGATTGATTGAATGGATTCATTTGAGCAACAGCCATTATGCCTTTCTCCTCCCTCGACCCTGCTCCCTCCCTCTAGGCAGCGCGGGCGTTGATGGTGCTATCCTGTCTGACCTCCACCCTGGCAGCCCTGGTGTCCTCTGCAGGGATGAAGTGTACCCGCTGTGCCCGAAGCTCCCCCACCAAGCACGCCCTGGCCATCAGCGGAGGGGTCTGCTTCCTGTCCGCAGGCATGCTCTGCCTTATCACTGTCTGCTGGACAACCAACGATGTCATCCTCGACTTCTACAACCCCATCCTACCTGAAGGTATTATTAATTATATCATTCCTGCTTTATTTAGTTGTATTGTATTAGAACTCAGCTTTTGCTTATAAATAACAAGACATTTTACTATGTGTTGCAGGTATGAAGTATGAGATTGGCATGGCTGTGTATTTGGGCTATGTCTCAGCCTGTCTGAGTCTGATGGGAGGGGCGGTGCTCTGTTGGAACTGTGAGGGGCGGCCCAGGAACCCCCTCCATCTACCTCGTCATCAACACCCTCCTCCTCCCCCTGTCTTCAGTACTTTAAACACCCCAGCACCCCCCTACTATCCCCCTGCCGCACTGAATGGCAACCGCACTCCCTCACGCACCTCAGCATCCAGCAGTGGCTACAGACTCAACGACTACGTCTGAGGGATGGAGTGAACACTCAATTATTGCTTTCTAGAAGTGGAAGTGGACACACTTAATGATTATGTTTGAATGTGGAATATAATACAGACTGATTGACTACGTCTAAGGGAGGTTCAAACTCAATGACTACAAAATAAAGACTCAAGTTACTTTTAAGTGAGGAAGTACACACTCAATGACTTTCCAGATGACCTCCAGAGAGTGAGTGAGGTTGAGTGTGGTTTACAGTATTGATGTTGTTCAGATTGTGTCCTTCCTCTCTAGGGCTTCTCCGAGGTAAAGCCCACAAGGTAATCCTGTCCTCTTTATCCTGTTGACTTTGTATGTTTACCCTAAGAATCGAGAAACACCCTTTTGAACATCAACAGCCTTATTCCCTGATACAAAATGAGCTTCCTTCATAAAGGCCTTTAGGACAATGATAGCATGTATGATAATGATAAGCCATATAGTTTTCTTTCAAATGTATTATTATTATTGGTTCCAGTTTCATAGCTCATAACTTCATGGCTGTTAGATGAACACAAATATATTTTTAACTGCACCAATTGTTGTGAAGCACTTCCTGTCTTCTCTATTATTTAATATATGTAAACTGCTTTATACTTCTACTGTTATTTTAAAATGCAAAGTCACCATGTTCCAACAGACTACGTTTGAGCTTGAGTGTGGTGGTAGGATAGGCTACTACTAACTACACTGAACAAAAATATAAATGCAAAGATTTTACTGAGTTACAGTTCATATAAGGAAATCAGTAAATTGAAATAAATTCATTAGGCCCTAATCTATTGATCTCACATGACTGGGAATACAGATATGCATCTGTTGGTCACAGATACCTTTTTAAAAAAGGTAGGTGCATGGATCAGAAAAGCAGTCAGTATCTGGTGTGACCATCATTTGCCTCATGCTGCACGACACATCTCCTTCACATAGAGTTGATCAGGCTGTTGATATGTGGCCAGTGGAATGTTGTCCCACTCCTCTTCAATTGCTGTGCGAAGTTGCTGGATATTGGCGGGAACTGGAACACGCTGTCGTACATGTCGATCCAGAACATCCCAAATCTGCTCAATGGGTGAAATGTCTGGTGGGTATGCAGGCCATGGAAGAACTGGGACATTTTCAGCTTCGATAAAATGCAATTGTGTTCGTTGTCCGTAGCTTATGCCTGTCCATACCATAAACCCACCGCCACCATGGGGCACTCTGTTCACAATGTTGACATCAGCAAACCGCTCGTCCACACACTGTCTGTCATCTGCCCGGTATGGTTGAAACTGGGATTCATCCGTGAAGAGCACACTTCCCCAGCGTGCCAGTGGCCATCGAAGGTGAGCATTTGCCCATTGAAGTCGGTTACGACACCGAACTGCAGTCAGTCAAGACCCTGGTGAGGACGATGAGCACACAGATGAGCTTCCCTGAGACGGTTTCTGGCAGTTTGTGCAGAAATTCTTCGGTTGTGCAAACCCAAAGTTTAATCGGCTGTCCAGGTGGCTGGTCTCAGATGATCCTGCAGGTGAAGAAGCCGGATGTGGTGGTCCTGGGCTGGCGGGGTTACATGTGGTCTGCAGCTGTGAGGCCGATTGGATGTACTGGCAAATTCTCTTAAACAATGTTGGAGGCAGCTTATGGTAGAGAAATGAGCATTCAATTCTCTTGTCACACAACACAATGCCACAGATGTCTCAAGTGTTGATGGAGTGTGCAATTGGCAAGCTGACTGCAGGAATGTCGACCAGAGCTGTTGCCAAACTGCACATTTTAGAGTGGCCTTTTATTGTCCCCAGCACAAGGTGCAGCTGTGTAATGATCATGCTTTTTAATCAGCTTCCTGTCAGGTGGATGGATTATCTTGGCAAAGGAGAAATGCTCACTAACAGGGATGTAAACCAAATTGTACACAACATTTTTGAGAAATAAGCTTTTTGTGCATATGGGATATTTTATTTCAGCTCATGAAACATGGGACCAACACTTTAGTATATGTACAGTAGCCTACTGGGCCAAAGCACAAAAACGTATAGGAAATGTGATATGTGCAAGGCATACGATGACCACATGGGGGCCCCAGCAGCCTGTCTAGAAGGTGAGTGGCGTTCACTGTTCAAGGACTTCGGCTCCTCATTGCCTGGCTCATACCAAACTTGTCCTGAATGAAACAGGCAAGTAGCCAAAGCTGTGAGCTTAGAAAGTAGTTTTATGTATACAGTGACTAAATGAAAAGGTTCCTAGAATTTCCATCAAGTGGGTCCAATCCCCATCTCAGTAAGTCCAAGTCAAACTCACTTTAAAATTGAGTCTTTGAAACTTTTTTTGACTGTCGTTTTCAGTAAAGGCTGGCTTTTATCATTTTCACACTGCGTTTCGTTCTATCATTGTGATTTATTCTACCTGCGCTATTAGCCGCGACAGGCGCGTGGACATGTTTATGAGTTGTTTATGTATTCTAAAGCTATGGCTCCTGTCTCTAGCAGCCTGTCAACATAAAGCATGGTAAATTAGTCGGAGTTGTCGGCAGAACAGAGAAGTCAGCTGTCCGGTAGCCTATTTATTAAATTGGTCAACATGTTCAGTCTAAATACAATCTTCGATGTAAAAAGAAGTCCATTGCTCTTTGAAATTAGACAATGCCTTTATGAAATGTGCACTTTAATAGTATTATTGTACTTGCATTAAGTAAATTGCTTGAACAGACAGAAAACTGATAGATTGGATGGAAACGCCCTCAGACGCCGGTGCGTCTGTTTCCAAATGCCAGTACCATGGACAGCAATAGCAATCGCGTCTTTCTCCTCCAAATCCTTCACTGAGGATTGGCAAGCTGCCTATCCAATATCCTCACTGTAGCAATAACGCACGTCACACAGAGCTACTCAATGCACACGAAATTAACCCAATGTTGGTGTAGGTGTATAGCCTAATTTATGCATTTTAAGCATGTTTAATCTGACTGATTCTCGTTCCCGTTGGGCCCATGGCTATAATGTCAGACGCTATCCTGCAAAAGATGGCCCATGTTTCACCAAATAAATACATCATATAAACGTTATACGCCAACACTGGATGTAGCAAGACAGAGGCCGTCTATCGGACATTCTAACCGCCCACTGTCTCAATATTCTCACGCGTTAAAAGCATAGTGCTTCCATTTCCACTCAACTTGCGCCTGTGTGTACGTCAATCACGCCTAAATGAAACCTGGTGAGTTAACGGGTCCATTCCAACCGGATGATTTATAAGAAATTGCTCCCATGGGTGTGCATCATGCCATTCCCAATTAGTTGCTATTTCTGTCCTTACCTGGAAGACCTTCACTGGCTGCCTCTCCTCGTCTACACAACTTGCCAACCTTATTGATTAACAACCCCCCCCACACACACACACACACACACACACACACACACAGCCCTTCTGGCGAACGGTGTATAAACCACACCGGGGAACTACGCACGGGTGGCGTGGATTACGTTGAGGTCTAACATATTTCCTTCTCTGGAAATGCAGTTGGACGCACTTTTAGAACCACCGGCCGACGTACATTGAAGAGCCAACTCTAAAGGTAGGAGGAAACCACTCTGTGCCCTGGATGGGGCACTCCCTCGTTCTCCAAACAGTTGTCTTTACATGTATTTTGTTTCAGACGGTTTGTTAATTAACTGTAGCCTAACTATGTCGACTCAGATTTCATTAAGTTACAGTAGAATAGCCATGAGCTGAAGTGTAGGTGTGTGTGAAAGAGTGGCGGATCTATGAAAGGAAGTCGATGTTACTGCTTTAGCCGCTCCTGAAAACCCCACCGTCAGCAGGAATTATACCTGAAAGTGCTTCTTTGATTTTGTTGATGTGACAGAAAGAGACCCATCCGTTAGAATGTCTGGGATCTCTGCACTATATTTTTCTGTCTGGGCGCGCGCTCCGGGATGCGTAATGCGTATTTTACGCACATATCAAACCTTATTGTTCAACCCATAATCATTCTTGGGTGTATTATGTACATGATATTGGTCAACTTGTTGAAAATCAAACAGTCCAGAAAATCGTCAACAAAGGAGTAGAAAAAGAGAGAGAGCGCACATGTCAAATATTATTGTTAGCCTATACAATTTAAAATTATTGTTAATCAGCCAATGATGCAATAACACATTTAAAGCTGTTTGTCTTAAGAAGATACACGTTTGATTGTGCGTCTGATGACTAGGCTTCTTCACCGGGAGTGGCTAGGTGGCTTCTGTTCTTCAACTCTCCATCCCTGGCGCAGATCTCAATGAAAAGCCGTTACTCGCACAAAGACTAATCACGGCAGTGGAAGAGGATGGCAGTCCACGCCGAGGGGATCGTAGCAATAGTGATCTTCTACTTGCTGATTCTGGCCGTGGGGATATGGGCCGCCTGGAAGAACAAGAACTCAGGGGTGTCGGAGGGTCAGGACCGCAGTGAAACCATCATGGTGGGCGGGAGGGACATCGGGTTGTTCGTCGGTGGATTCACCATGACGGGTGAGTTGTGACCTGGTTCAACTGCCTGGAGAGGCTGGTTTGGGGCATGGGGCCAATTCAGTTTTGAATTGAAAATATCCCATTGTTGTCTATAAGGCTGTTTTAAAATCATGAATAAAAAACTCTTCTTGCTAAATTGACAGAAATAAAAACTGAATTGACCCCAGCCCTGTTGTTGGAGAGTAGTAGAGCATGTAGTACCTTGTTTGTTCAAATATTTCCGCTGTAAACTTTAGATGGGGGAATTTAAATCAGTCATGTTCCTCACATGACATAATTACAACTGGCGTATAAAGACAGATGCCTCTGACTGTTTTTCCCGCACTCAGTCAGACCAGCACCGGACTAGTTTTACGCACGCTCCCATCAATTGTTACAATAGGTACTGGCGAAAATCAATTACCTATATGTCAACGACGAAAGCTGTTTCTATCGAATTAGAGTGGAGGCGAAAGAAACACACACCTATTTAGGCGAGGTGCTGGCTAACGGAGTAGAACACTTGAAAAAGAAAAGGAGAGCCGCACACTCTAGGAGCTCAGATGCAATAATTTAATAACCTAATAACCCTGATGAAGACAGCTTGTCTGTTGAAACGTTGGTTATTAGGTTATTAAATTATTGCATCTGAGCTCCTAGAGTGTGCGGCTCTCCTTTTCTATCGAATTGGAGAACACAATATTTTGACAGGCTATTTTAAATGCCCCAAGCATCATTAGCAGAATAAAAGCCCTGTTTTTGAGGAGAGCAACATTAATTGACACAAGAGTTAATTAAAGACCCAGAGCATTTCCTAACTAATGTCTTTGATGCTATTTTAATAACAGACCCCGGAGTTACGGGCTTTTATAGGAGCGAAAAGTAATCAATTATTTATTTTCCGCTAGTTAGAGAAATGCTAATTAAAATAATTGTAATTGATCTACGTGAACTGTTTCATATTAACTCAGCATCTGCATTTCATATTAATTTGATCTATTAACGTGGCATAACATCTAGATTATTAACGCTCTGTGATTTATTGACTAAATATAAAACGTTACCAATATACCAAATGTTATCAATATATTTGATTATAAGATATTGATTGTACAATTTATTAGTACAGTGTGGCTCTAAAATGAAGTCTATGGAAACACAACATTATAAAGACAATTCAACAATTTTATATGTTTTGTTTGTGTGTGCAAGGCTAAATAATGTGTGTTACATATTTGTATCTTGAACTGTGATGAACCTCTCCTTCAGCTACATGGGTGGGCGGCGGCTACATCAACGGGACGGCGGAATATGTCTACCTGCCTGACTTCGGGCTGGCCTGGGCACAGGCTCCCTTCGGATATGCCCTCAGTCTGGTAATAGGTAAGAACATGATAAATTAGTGTTCAACACTTTCTGTCTCCTATAGTGACCGAAGTTCCTTAATGATGTGTCTCTCTTGTGCTCCAGGTGGCCTGTTCTTCGCCAAGCCCATGCGCTCCCGGGGTTACGTCACCATGCTGGACCCGTTCCAGCAGATATATGGGAAGCGCATGGGGGGGCTGCTCTTCATTCCTGCGCTCATGGGGGAGATCTTCTGGTCCGCTGCCATCTTGTCAGCGCTGGGTAGGCCACAGTCAGAGAGTCCGGGTTGTGGACAATTCAATTTCAACATCATCAATTAAAAGGGAAAATCTTCATGGAAAATGGCATCTGATTGTGTATGTGTGTATGTCCATGTGTTTTGTCTAGGGGCTACTCTGAGTGTGATTGTGGACATTGATATCAACATGTCAGTGGTGATCTCAGCCCTAATAGCAATCTTCTACACCCTGGTGGGAGGGCTGTACTCTGTAGCCTACACTGACGTGGTCCAACTCTTCTGTATCTTCCTGGGACTGGTGAGTGTACCTGATTTGCCCAGCTCCACAAACCGGAAGAAAGGCAATTCACCTTTATTTCATCTGTCTTTCTCTCTCTCTCTGTCTGTCTGTCTGTGTCTCTCAGTGGGTCAGTGTGCCGTTTGCCCTGTCCAACCCAGCCGTGTCAAGCATCAGTGTGACAGCTAAAGACGCTGTGTACCAGACACCTTGGCTGGGCAAGATAGACTCAGCAGACACCTGGATGTGGATCGACAACTTCTGTCTTCTGGTACATCATCAGTCACTATAATTAGCAGTAAATTATATTGACTATAATGTAATTATGGTTATGTTTGGAGTATATATTCACTATAAAGCTGTGTGTTGGTTTGTTTTGTATTGTGTGTATTGACTGTGGTGTTTCTGTCCCTAGATGTTGGGGGGGATTCCGTGGCAGGTGTATTTTCAACGGGTTCTCTCTGCCTCTTCGGCTACCTACGCCCAGGTTCTATCCTTTATTGCTGCCGCAGGCTGCCTGGTCATGGCTGTCCCCTCCGTCCTCATAGGAGCTATAGGAGCCTCCACAGGTACACACATGCACACACAAACACACACACACAAACACTTCCTCATTGAGTTAATGAAACATTACAAGACATTTTGTTCAAATATCCATGAGTCCACACATTATTTACTAAAGGAAAATATGATCAAAAAACACATCGTTCTCTATTAGCTTGTTCCCACAACGTAGTTCAGCTCAGATGTATAAACCAACAGGCAGGATACAGTGGGACGTAAACAACACCAGACGGCTCCTGTCATACAGCACGAAGAGGGAGATGTGACTTCTGTGAATATTACATCAGAAGGAAGACTAATTAATTAGGTTGATCTGAAGATTCTTCATCAAAGTTAATCGACAGCTGTTTGTTGAGGTCGAGAGGAGAGAGGGAAAGGGGGAGGGAGAGAGAGTGAGAGAGAGAGAGTGAGAGAGAGAGAGAGAGATAGAGAAAGAGATAGAGAGCAAGTGAGAGACTGACTGAGGATATGACTGAGAGTAGGTGTCACGGACGAGTGAGGAAACGGGGAAGGGAGGAGTGAAAGAATGGAGGGGGAGATAAGGTACTCAGATCTCAGATATGTTCTGATGGAGTGATGATTTATTCCTCTGCCTCTGCTGAGAGGCGGTATCTTTCCTGTCGAGAGACATGCAGTCCCTGTCATCACTGATTAAATGTTCAGAATAGTGTCTTAATATGGCTTCTAAACTAGACATATTACCTAAAAGCCAGATTCAATCACATATGCTGTACAGATTTGAGTACCCCTGGACATAACCTACCAGTCAACAGTTTGGACACGCCTTCTCATTCCAGGGTTTTTCTTTATTTTTACTATTTTCTACATTGTAGAATAAAAGTGAAGAAGTCAAAACTATGAAATAACACATGGAATCATGTAGTAACCAAAAAAGTGTTAAACAAATCAAAATATGTTTTATATTTGAGATTCTTCAAAGTAGCCACCCTTTGCCTTGATGACAGCTTTCCACACTCTTGGCATTCTCTCAACCAGCTTCATGAGGTAGTCACCTGGAATGCATTTCAATTAACAGGTGTGCCTTGTTAAAATTTAATTTGTGGAATTTCTTTCCTTCTTAATGCGTTTGAGCCAATCAGTTGTGTTGTGACAAGGTAGGGGTGGTATACAGAAGATAGCCCTATTTGGTAAAAGACCAAGTCCATATTATGGCAAGAACAGCTCAAATAAGCAAAGAGAAACAACAGTCCATCATTACTTTAAGACGTGAAGGTCAGTCAATCTGGAAAATTACAAGAACTTTGAAAAGTGCAGTCGCAAAAACGAACAAGCTCTATGGTGAAACTGGCTCTCATGAGGACCGCCACAGGAAAGGAAGACCCAGAGTTACCTCTGCTGCAGAGGATAAGTTCATTAGAGTTAACTGCACCTCAGATTGCAGCCCCAAAAAATGCTTCTCAGAGTTCAACTAACAGACACATCTCAACATCAACTGTTCAGAGGAGACTGCGTGAATCAGGCCTTCATGGTTGAATTGCTGTCTAAAATACATTTTGATTTGTTTAACACTTTTTTACTACATGATTCCATATGTGTTATTTCATAGTTTTGATGTCTTCACTATGATTCTACAATGTAGAAAATAGTTTTAAAAAATAAAGAAAAACCCTTGAATGAGTAGGTGTGTCCAAACTTTTGACTAGTACTGTATACATTTTATAAAGCCTGTCCATATACATTTTGGTCTAAAAGTATGTAAACTACTAGCTTTGACTGTTGTCTTCCCCAGATTGGAACCAGACTACATATGGGGCAATTCCTCCCAAAGAGAAGGACCAATCAGATATGATCCTGCCCATCGTGCTGCAGCACTTGTGCCCGCCCTGGATCTCCTTCTTTGGTCTGGGGGCAGTGTCTGCTGCTGTGATGTCATCAGCTGACTCCTCCATTCTATCGGCCAGTTCCATGTTCGCCAGAAACATCTACCAGCTGGCCTTCAGACAGTCTGTGAGGTCACACACACACACACCACACACAGAGATGCAAAAATTCAACACTAAAGTCGTGTTTCTGTTTCTGAAAATAAAGCTTTTTCAGTAAATCATTCAGTCGTAACGATCCCAAAAAGTTTTTGTCTTCTGTTAATAAGTCACTGCCAAATATTCAAATCTAATTATTCAATATGCAGGTTTCTATTACAAACTAATATCTAACACAAACTACACTGTTTTATTTATGTATTTAAATGTTTACGTAGGTTATTTGCACATATTCAAATACATTAAACAGAAGAGGGAGGAACGAAAATAGAAATGTTCAGAAAATAGAAAAACTGAAACAGTCTTTTCTCTCCTTCCCCATAGGCGACAGACCGTGAGATCGTGTGGGTGATGCGTATCACCATCTTCGTGTTTGGAGCTCTCGCCACCGCCATGGCGTTGCTAACAGGGACCGTGTACGGCCTGTGGTACCTGAGCTCTGACCTGGTGTACGTCATCATCTTCCCCCAGCTGCTCAGCGTGCTCTTCATCAAGGGAACCAACACTTACGGCTCGGTGGCCGGCTATGTCTTCGGTCTGCTGCTGCGTATCGGGGGAGGGGAGCCCTACCTCAAACTACCCCCCTTTATCTACTACCCCGGCTGGGTGCAACAGGAGAAGATCCACCACCTGACTGGAGACGTGGAGTACTTCATCCAGCAGCGCTTCCCCTTTAAAACGGTTTCCATGCTGGCCTCGTTCCTGGGTAACGTGGCCTTCTCCTACCTGCTCAAGTACCTGTTTGAGTCTGGGACTCTGTCTCATAAGTATGACTTCATGGATGCTGTTGTGTCCAAACACAGTAAGGAGATCATGGACAAGACCACGCTGGTCAGTAATGACATCATCATCCTGTCGGAGATGGCGCCGGTCAAAACACGCCTCAGCAACTCAATGGTGGGGACATTTCCGAACACAGAGGCTCTCAGTGACGATGAGGAGTCCAGCCCCGAGTCCTTAAACAACGACCACGAATTGAGACCAGGACCAGGACCCAAAGCCAGACCTGGACCCAGAACCAAGTAGAACCAAGGCCAGGGGTGGCCAGCCCTCCTGGAGAGCTACCCTCCTGCAGATCTTTGCTCCAGCCCTGCTCTAACATACCTGATGCTATTAATCAGCTGCTCAACAGGATCTTGAACAGCTTAACCAGGTGTGCTACAGTAGGGCTAGAGAAAAAGCCTGCATTTTCCCAATAGCTCTCCAACAGAAGGGTTAGCCAGCCCTAATATAGAGCCTTTAACCCAGACCCAGAGCAGGTTTGTCTAGCCATCCAACACCCTCATGTTCTCATCATATCAACCACTGACTGACTCTCTGTAAATCAAACACCACCACCATTTTAGTTTACTGTTCTCAGTGCTGCTACTGTAAATGGAGTTAATGTATAGGTAAGGTAATCAGAGTATAACTCATCTCGGTTAACCCAGAATTTTAATATTGCGTAATTTCAGCTGCGTGATTAAATTCAGGATCTATACGTGTTAGAAATTGAGAGTTTTCTGTTTGCGAAGTCTTGACCCTTGCAAAATGAAACTCTCAGCCAAAGCACATGTGTGAAGTAGTTGAAGCAAAGCCGTTTAAGCACCGCCTTTACCCAATCCTGATACGTCCAAATAACCAGTGACGAAAACCCAAACATCGGAACTACTGCTGCTCATTGTCCCATGCACCCCTTCGCAACAGATTCTACGGTTTGCAGGCAGATATCTGTCCACAAGAGATTACAGATAACTGTCTGTCTGTCTGTCTGTCTGTCTGTCTGTCTCTCTAGGGAGGTCTGAGAGGGACTCCAGCCCAGAGGGTGAAGAGAATAGTGCAATATTTAAGTGTATGTGTGTGTGTTTGTGTGTGTTTGTGCAAATTCATTTCCATTAGGTATGTGTGTCGGAAATCGTCTTTCAATTATTTCCTAATGTACTTAGAATTAATTTACTAATAGAGCAATAATGATTTTAGGGTCTATGCTGTACATAGATCTAGATATGGATACCAGTCATTCAAAACCATTGATTGTTTTTTAAATCTTGAGAACAAATAGATTTCAAGCTCTTTTTAAATTGTGTGCTATTAATCCAATTTACACACAATCACCATGTACAGGTTAAAATACTCAGTACTAACATTATTTTAATAGTAACTGTATTTGAACAGGTTTGAAAAGCCAAACCCAAATTCTGTTCCATGTTGTTCATGTGCCAAAACCCTCCTTTTTGCAGGTGTAGAGGTTCAATATTGTGCTGTTGTGTTGGAGGGGAACGCTTGCTTTATTTCAAAGTCCTATTTCAGATTATATGGGCCAGATTTTTACTGAGAAACTACAGTATTTTTCAGTAATATAGGTGAACAAGCCTTTAATGCTTTATTAATAGGTGTCCTGGTTGAAATTGGACCTAGCTGTGGCTTTAATGAGTCCATCTGCTTCCCAAATTACACCCTATTCCCTATATAGTGCACTACTTTTGGCCAGAGCCACATAAGGTTAGGGAGGGAATAAGGTGCCATTTGGCCCCATGATGGTTTGTTTCCCTCTAAACTGTCATTGACTGCAGAGCGGCAGCAGAGCGGCAGGGGGGCTTGTGATTGCTCCTCCAGGGATCGTATCAATAACCCGTTGGCACAATCGATTCAATTCCGCGATGTCCGCGATGTCCGTCTGCCCCCGCTCTGTCCACTCTGTCCGTCTGCCCCGAGAACATTTGATTTGTGTTCTAAGCTGGTTATGAGCTGAGACAGGAAAATAACAGCACTGGTTGTTTTGGTGTCAGTGGTAATGATTGGAAGCAGAGCTGGTCCTATGCTGAGTGAATTAGCTACCTATCTGTTATCACAGTTATTACAGTTTGATGGGTGAATACTGAGGAAGGTCTGTTGCCCAAAATGTTGGTCAGAGAAAACAGAATGGCAAAATGCAGATTTGAGATTGTGATGGGAAATGCATTCAAACCATTGATTGTTTTTTAAATCTTGAGAACAAATAGATTTCAAGCTCTTTTTAAATTGTGTGCTATTAATCCAATTTACACACAATCACCATGTACAGGTTAAAATACTCAGTGCTAACATTATTTTAATAGTAACTGTATTTGAACAGGTTTGAAAAGCCAAACCCAAATTCTGTTCCATGTTGTTCATGTGCCAAAACCCTCCTTTCTGCAGGTGTAGAGGTTCAATACTGTGCTGTTGTGTTGGAGGGGAACGCTTGCTTTATTTCAAAGTCCTATTTCAGATTATATGGGCCAGATTTTTACTGAGAAACTACAGTATTTTTCAGTAATATAGGTGAACAAGCCTTTAATGCTTTATTAATAGGTGTCCTGGTTGAAATTGGACCTAGCTGTGACTTTAATGAGTCCATCTGCTTCCCAAATTACACCCTATTCCCTATATAGTGCACTACTTTTGGCCAGAGCCACATAAGGTTAGGGAGGGAATAAGGTGCCATTTGGCCCCATGATGGTTTGTTTCCCTCTAAACTGTCATTGACTGCAGAGCGGCAGCAGAGCGGCAGGGGGGCTTGTGATTGCTCCTCCAGGGATCGTATCAATAACCCGTTGGCACAATCGATTCAATTCCGCGATTCAATGCCCCGAGAACATTTGATTTGTGTTCTAAGCTGGTTATGAGCTGAGACAGGAAAATAACAGCACTGGTTGTTTTGGTGTCAGTGGTAATGATTGGAAGCAGAGCTGGTCCTATGCTGAGTGAATTAGCTACCTATCTGTTATCACAGTTATTACAGTTTGATGGGTGAATGCTGAGGAAGGTCTGTTGACCGAAACGTTGGTCAGAGAAAACAGAATGGCAAAATGCAGATTTGAGATTGTGATGGGAAATGCAGTTGTTATTTGATGTTGTTGAGTATTTCTGTTCTCTGGTTGACTCCTCTTACAGTATTTGCTGGTAAAGTCTGCTGGTGTCTACAATCTTAAATTATAGTTTGAATCTGTTGGAATCTGTTGAATTATGGCCTTAATTTGGGTAGTATTGGGAGCTGGTCTGATGCTATTCAAAGTGTCAGAGTGGAATTGTGTGTCCAGGCAATCTGTAAAAAATGTGAATGTAAAGTCTCCTCTCCTTCACCCAGGAGACTGACTCTGTGCTGTTTTATCTTCTATAACTGGAAAATAAATCTGTTTAAACAAAGAATAATAAACATAATCATGACAGTTGCTCGACTGGCTATACTAAATGTGGTTCTATGTTGTAAATAGCAATTAATATTTTTGTGTGATACATGTACAGTATATCCCAACAAAGTCAGCATATGAACAAATGGAATATACTTTTTAATGCAACGTTAGAAATGATTTATCCATTTGGTGAGGAGAAATAACAGCTAAGAATATATTTATTATTTATTCAGTGTCTATAAAAATGATGGTGATGAATATGTGAGGTAAATAAATTATATTATTTAGCAAATTGATCATTTGTCTTTCATTCGTTTTGTATATTACATATAACCAGTGTCGTGAGAGCTTTATCTGTACACAGCTAGTATAAAGAGAGTGCTGACTGGCTGTTTCTATAGCTCTGGGTAGCGCACCGCGGTAAGCGAGACTGACTTACAATTTGATGACCCATGGTCTTGCCTTTTCTCTCTAAACTATCTATTCAGCTCCAGTTAGTTATTTTTATTCATGAGTGCCCTACCTCTGTGATCTCCATTCAGGGCATCAAACCCACTCTTTAGTGAACAGTGAATAGACAGACATACCTCAATCTGATTTCTCTGCTGATATGCCAATATGTCAAGAGTGTGTTGGCAGGTTTGACAGCGGTGATGGTTATTATTTTCTGTGGTGGTCTTTGATTGATGCCTCTCTCCAGAACCCCAGATTAAACACTCTACTGGTCAATCACACACACATCTGACAGCCTGCCAAACAAACAAACAAACACAAAAACACACACACGACAGCCTTCTGTGATGCCAAACCAGACCATAAAGTATACTGACACACCTGACCTGGTCTGAATACAAGACCTCCTCCCATGCCCTGCCCCTATCTGACCCCTGATCCAGTTGGCTCATTCATTTCATGAACCTTGGTTGGAGTGTGAAATAGAGACAGACTGTGTGTTTGTTCTCCCCTCCACCCCTGGATCATGAACTCATCACAGAGGACTGGGAAACCGAAGGTCGCACCGCTCCGTCAGGATAATTAAACACAGAGACAGTGGGTGGTGAGTGTGTCTGATGGTGTGAGTTTGTGTGCATGTGTAGGTCTCAATGTAATGCTGGTGTTCGGCAGTCCTGATTCAAAACACATGGGGAAACACTGATGAACATTGGACTCCACTTCTCTTTACATACCCTTCAGGCTAACATCACAGTGGTATCACTCACACCCATGCAGGCACCTAATGGACTAACACAATGGAAGTATTCAGAGCCCTTGACTTTTTCCACATTTTGTTATGCTACAGCCTTGTTCTAAAATGGATTTTAAAAAATTAAATCCACAGCAATCTACACACAAATCTTCATAATGACAAAGTGAAAATAGGTTTTTACAAATTTTTGCAAATGTATAAAAACTAAAAACTGAAATACCATATTTACATAAGTATTCAGACCCTTTGCTATGAGACTCGAAATTGAGTTCAGGTGCATCCTGTTTCCATTGATCATCCTTGAGATGTTTCTACAACTTGATTGGAGTCCACCTTTGGTCAATTAAATTGATTGGACATGATTTGGAAAGGCACACACCTGTCTATATAAGGTCCCACAGTTGACAGTGCATGTCAGAGCAAAAACCAAGCCATGAGGTCGAAGAAATTGTCCGTAGAGCTCCGAGACAGGATTGTGTCGAGGCACAGATCTGGGGAAGGGTACCAAAAAGTGTGTGCAGCATTGAAGGTCCCCAAGAACACAGTGGCCTCCATCATTCTTAAATGGAAGAAGTTTGGAACAACCAAGACTCTTCCTAGAGCTGGCCGCCCGGCCAAACTGAGCAATCGGGGGAGAAGGGCCTTGGTCAGGGAGTTCCTCAATGGAGATGGGAGAACCTTCCAGAAAGACAATCATCTCTGCAGCACTCCACCAATCAGGTCTTTATGGTAGAGTTGCCAGACGGAAGCCACTCCTCAGTAAAAGGCACATGACAGCCCGCTTGGAGTTTGCCAAAAGGCACCTAAAGACTCAGACCAAAGATTATCTGGTCTGATCAAACCAAGATTCAACTCTTTGGCCTGAATGCCAAGCGCCACGTCTGGAGGAAACCAGCACCATCCCTACGGTGAAGCATGGTGGTGGCAGCATCATGCTGTGGGGATGTTTTTCAGCGGCAGAGACTGGGAGACTAGTCAGGATCGAGGCAAAGATGAACTGAGAACAGAGAGATCCTTGATGAAAACCTGCTCCAGAGTGCTCAGGACCTCAGACTGGGGCGAAGGTTCACCTTCCAACAGGACAACGACCCTAAGCACACAACCAAGACAACGCAGGAGTGGCTTCGGGACAAGTCTCTGAATGACCTTGAGTGGCCCAGCCAGAGCCCGGACTTGAACCCGATCGAACATCTCTGGAGAGACCTGTGCAGCAACGCTCCCCAACCAAGCTGACAGGGCTTGAGAGGATCTGCAGAGAAGAATGGAAGAAACTCGCCAAATACAGATGTGCCAAGGTTGCAGCGTCATACCCAAGAAGACTTGAGGCTGTAATCGCTGCCAAAGGTGCTTCAACAAAGTACTGAGTAAAGGGTCTGAATACTTATGTAAATGTGATATTTCAGTTTTTTTATTTTTAATAAATTATTTAAAAAATATAAAAACCTGTTTTTGCTTTGTCATTATGGGGTATTGTGTGTAGATTGATGAGGGAAAAAACGATTTAATCAATTTTAGAATAAGGCTGTACCATAACAAAATGTGGAAAAAGTCAAAGGGTCTGAGTACAGGCCATTATTCATTACAAATAATGTAATTATATCATTATCATCTACAGTCGTGGTCAAAAGTTTTGAGAATGACACAAGTATTGGTCTTCACAAAGTTCCCTGCTTCAGTGTTATGAGATGTTTTTGTCAGATGTTGCTATGGTATACTGAGGTATAATTACAAGCATTCAATAAGTGTCAAAGGCTTTTATTGACAATTACATTAAGTTTATGCAAAGAGTCAATATTTGCAGTGTTGACCCTTCTTTTTCAAGACCTCTGCAATCCACCCTGGCATGCTGTCAATTAACTTCTGGGCCACATCCTGACTGATGGCAGCCCATTCTTGCATAATAAAAGCTTGGAGTTTGTCAGAATTTGTGGGTTTTTGTTTATCCACCCGCCTCTTGAGGATCGACCACAAGTTCTCAATGGGATTAAGGTCTGGGGAGTTTCCTGGCCATGGACCCAAAATGTTGATGTTTTGTTCCCCAAGCCACTTAGTTATCACTTTTGCCTTATGGCAAGGTGCTCCATCATGCTGGAAAAGGCATTGGTCGTCACCAAACTATTCTTGGATGGTTGGGAGAAGTTGCTCTCGGAGGATGTGTTTGGTACCATTCTTTATTCATGGCTGTGTTCTTAGGCAAAATTGTGAGTGAGCCCACTCCCTTGGCTGAGAAGCAACCCCGCACATGAATGGTCTCAGGATGCTTTACTGTTGGAATGACACAGGACTGATGGTAGCGCTCACCTTGTCTTCTCCGGACAAGGTGTTTTCCAGATGCCCCAAACAATCGGAAAGGGGATTCATCAGAGAAAATGACTTTACCCCAGTCCTCAGCAGTCCAATCCCTGTACCTTTTGCAGAATAGCAGTCTGTCCCTGATGTTTTTCTTGGAGAGAAGTGGCTTCTTTGCTGCCCTTCTTGACACCAGGCCATCCTCCAAAAGTCTTCGCCTCACTGTGCGTGCAGATGCACTCACACCTGCCTGCTGCCATTCCTGAGCAAGTTCTGCACTGGTGGTGCCCCGATCCCGCAGCTGAATCAACTTTAGGAGACAGTCCTGGCGCTTGCTGGACTTTCTTGGGCACCCTGACGCCTTCTTCACAACAATTGAACCTCTCTCCTTGAAGTTCTTGATAAATGGTTGATTTAGGTGCAATCTTACTAGCAGCAATATCCTTGCCTGTGAAGCCCTTTTTGTGCAAAGAAATGATGACGGCACATGTTTCCTTGCAGGTAACCATGGTTAACAGAGGAAGAACAATGATTTCAAGCACCACCCTCCTTTTAAAGCTTCCAGTCTGTTATTCTAACTCAATCAGCATGACAGAGTGATCTCCAGCCTTGTCCTCGTCAACACTTTCACCTGTGTTAACAAGAGAATCACGGACTTGATGGCAGCTGGTGCTTTTGTGGCAGGGCTGAAATGCAGTGGAAATGTTTTTTGGGGATTAAGTTCATTTTCATGGCAAAGAGGGACTTTGCAATTAATTGCAATTCATCTGATCACTCTTCATGACATTCTGGAGTATATGCAAATTGCCATAATCAAAACTGAGGCAGTAGACTTTGTGAAAATTAGTATTTGTGTCATTCTCAAAACTTTTGACCATGACTGTACATGAGTGTTAGTGTAAGTGTCGGAACAAGCTCTGTTAAGAAATATGATCTGTCTCCAGGGGACAAGCCTGAGATGGTTGTGATGTCATGTCACCCCATGATGTCACATCCCTTTACCTCCTGAGTCATTATCTCAATAAGGCTTGGGGCTTATCTGAAGTTGCACTCTATTCTGTGTAGTAGTGCATTATAGACTATTTCAAAGTCTTTCATGTCCTTTATACATTATCCGGTCCTCAGATTGATCTCCCAGACAGGCGACAGTGGCATGTGAGATTTCTCCTCCTTCTCTCTCTCTCTCCAGCTCTCTCTTTATAGAGTGGAGAAGACTGGAGGCTGAGCCCCAGGCCTTGAGGTTCTCAATTAGTTCTCACTGAAGTTTCCTCCCTGTTTGAAGTAACAGAGAATTCCCTTTGAGTTGTCCCACACCATGTACCTCTCTCTCTCTCTCTCTCTCTCTCTCTCTCTCTCTCTCTCTCTCTCTCTCTCTCTCTCTCTCTCTCTCTCTCTCTCTCTCTCTCTCTCTCTCTCTCTCTCTCTCTCTCTCTCTCTCTCTCTCTCCCTCCCTCTCTCTCTCTCTCCGTCCCTTTCTCTCTCTCTCTCTCTCTCTCTCTCTCTCTCTCACGTAAACACACACACAACCACACACATACCTGCAGCGCAGCTCATTACTTTTTCTGTCTAAAGGAGGAAGTGTTTGTAAAGACGTGGTGGAAGCTCTGGTGTAAAAAAACGGCCAATTACACACACACATGCGTGTTAGATACATTCTATTCCTCCTCTGGAATCATA